>NC_069507.1:205817059-205934559 GCF_027579735.1 Bombina bombina
TATTCTTCATATGTCTTGGCTATGGGGTAGAGTGGCAAGACGGAAGCCTTTTCTTAAAAAAACAAACCATCCAAGCCCGGCTAAATTTTGCAAAAACACATCTGAAGTTTCCCAAAAGCATGTTGCAAAAGGTGTTCTGGTCTGATGAAACCAAAGTTGAACTTTTTGGCCATAATTACAAAAGATATGTTTGGCGCAAAAACAACGCTGCATATCACCAAAAGAACACCATACCCACAGTGAAGCATGGTGGTGTCAGCATCATGCTTTGAGGCTATTTTTCTTCAGCTGGAACTGGGGCCTTAGTCAAGGTAGAGGGAATAATGAACAGTTGCAAATACCAGACAATATTGGCACAAAACCTTTAGGCTTCTGCTAGAAAGCTGAACATGAAGAGGAACTTGATCATTCAGCATGACAACGACCCAAAGCATACATCCAAATCAACAAAGGAATGGCTTCACCAGAAGAAGATTAAAGTTTTGGGATGGCCCAGCCAAAGCCCAGACCTGAATCCAATTTATAATCTGTGGGGTGATCTGAAGAGGGCTGTGAACAGGAGATGCCCTCACATTCTGACAGATTTAAAGTGTTTTTGCAAAGAAGAGTGGGCAAATCTTGCCAAGTCAAGATGTGCCATGCTGAAAAACTCATACCCAAAAAGACTGAGTGCTGTAACAAAATGCATACAGATAGAAAGGTATATTCAGGGGAAACGCTGCAAAGACCTACTACACCCTGCTGCTACTGGCACCTCATAACTGAGGTATACACCACCGGGCAGGTTAGAGAGTTGGGATCTAAGTGGTCAGTGCAGTCGTGCCCTCAGGATATGTACAATTTAGCATATATGTGCATGATAATCAATATAATAGCATATGCAGTTTATCACACACTGTCTGGATGGAATGCTGTATAAGGTCATATGTATTTAGTTCATCAAAAAGTTCAAGCAAGGAATGCAAACAGTTGCGGTTAGTATCCAGTAAGCAAGCAAGCGTAAAGATGCCCAGAGAAATGCTGCTCGTTAGTATGTAAGCATGTATGCCTAATTCTCAACTCCTTGTTGTTGTCAAATGAACAAAGTCGTCCCCTCGACAGGGTAACGTTTCAATGCCAGTGCACAGTATGATAGCTGATGCGCACAATTCAATGGCAGATAGTAATAAAGGACCATACGACCTGTAAGTTACAGTGAATATCCAGATATATGCTAAGCCGTTCTTTGCCTTAGTATGATAGCGGCAAGTTGCTCCAAACTTCTTCGTTATGCCTGTAAAAAAAAAACGTGGATACGTGCTGGAAAGAGGCCTCATCAAAGCCCAGAGGGCAGTCTATTTTTTTAAAGTGAGGTCCATCTATCCCTATCCCTCTATCCTTCTATCCCTGTCTCTAGCCCTCTATCTCTGTCCCTATCCCTCTATCCCTTTCCCTATATCCCTCTATCCCTGTCCCTATCCCTCTATCCCTCTCCCTATGTCCCTCTATCCCTGTCCCCCATCCCTGTCCCTCTGTCCCTATTCCTCTGTCCCTGTCCTTTTATCCCTGTCCTGTCAATATCCCTATCCCTTTGTCCCTATCCTTTTATCCCTGTCCCTATACCTCTATCCCTGTCCCTTTGTCCCTATCCGTCTGTCCCTATTGAGGCCGCTGTATATAACTAATAACCATTAGAGGGCGGCGCACTATATATAACTAATAGCCAATAGAGGACCCTGTATATAAATAATAATCAATATAGTGCACTGTATATCACTAACAACCAATAGAGGGTGCTGTATGTAACAAACAATCAATAGAGGGCTCTGTATATCACTAATTACCAATAGAGGGTGCTTTATATCACTAAACCAACAGAGGGCGCTGTATATCATAACAGCCAATAGAGGGTGCTGTATATCATAACAACCAATAGAGGGCGCTGTATGTAACTAACAATCAATAGAGAGCTCTGTATATCACTAACAACCAATAGAGAGCACTGTATATCACTAACAACCAATAGAGGGTGCTGTATAATTTATTGAGGATATTCAGCTCCCAAATTTGAAAATGCAATCAAATAGTTCTAAAAGAGTCTATTTAGTAAATCCTGTTTTTAGTTGCAAATCATCTGTGGGTAGTTTTGATTTGCATATTTAAATTTATATTCTTTTTATATTCTTTCTAAGTCTTCTCAAGTAAAATAAAGAGTGCACAGGTATATGATTTGTATATTCAACACTTACTATTTTTATTTGTAAACTTATACTTAAATGTTATGCTGGAGTGCTTGGTAGTTTATTAATGACCACCAATTAATTGCTGATAGTTTAAGTCTCTGATAAGAACAATACTGAAAATTGATATTATAAAGGTGTAATGACATATACTATACCTCTCCTCTTTACTAGACAGCACTAAATGATTAGCTATAAGAATTACACTTTATAGAACTTTACAGGTTGTTTATTTATACTTGTGTAAGGACTTTTCTGTCACAGCCATGAGAGATAACTTTACATATATGGTAATTAGCTGTCAATCCCTGACTTAGAATCATAATAATTTGTTGCTAGATTTTGGTCTTTTTTTATGTATAGCTTGCAGATCATCTCCAAAATTTTGCTTTTTATTTTGGTGCTTCATATTACCCAGAACATTTACGATTTGAGGATATTCAGATCCTAAAACTGAAAATGTGATAAAATAGCTGTAAAAGAATCTAACTAAAGCCTGTTATTATACACAAAGCATTGATGGGTAGTTTAATTTGCATATTTAAATTTATGCTAATATATGTGCCATCTATATATTCTTACAGTCTCCTCAAGATCATATAAATATTTATCTATCTATCTATCTATATCTATCTATCTATCTATCTATCTATCTATCTATCTATCTATCTATCTATCTATCTATCTATCTATCTAACTAACCATCTATCTAACCTCTATATCTCGGTTTGCTATAAGCAGTGATGTATTGTATATCATGAACAGCCAATAGAGAATGCTTTATATACCAAACAACCTCTAAGCCTGCTATTTGTTTTTGTTATATGATCTACCAATAGAGAATGCTTTATATCCCTAACAACCAATATTGCTGTTTTTTTGTGTTAGTGACATACAGTGCCCTCTGTTGGTTATTCGTGATATACAGCACTATCTGTTGGTTGTTAGTGATATACAACGCCCTCTATTGGAATTATTTATGAACAGGCTCTTAGAGATATTTGTTAACTGAAAAAAAAATCACATAAAACCTGCAAGCTACACAAGGGGAGTCCAATACCTAATACAAAGTTGTTGTTTTTTCCTTCTATACACTTTACTAAATATTTCATTTTAATACCTAGTGTAAATAAAACAATAAGCTTACATATTTCAAAGATTTAGTTTCAATTTGATGTTATAAAGCAGTGATAATCTATAGACTGCCAATAATAAAACAAGAATTAAGAGCTTGCATAAACAGTGATGTATTGTATATCCTGAACAGCCAATAGAGAATGCTTTATATCCCTAACAACCAATAGAGTGCTATTCTTTTTGTTATATGAACAACCATTAGAGAATGCTTTTATATCCCTAACCACCAATAGAGGATGCTATTTTCTTTTGTTAGTGACATACAGTGCTCTCTCTGTCAAATATTCATAAAATACAGCACACTCTGTTGTTAGTGATATACAGTGCCCTCTGTTGGTTATTCATGATATATAGCATGCTGTGTTGCTTGTTAGTGATATACAGCGCCCTCTGTTGATTGTTATTCTGCTTGAAGAGACTTTTAGAATGAATATATTGCATATATTAGCATATATTTGAATATGCAAATTAAATTACCCATAGATCCTTTGCATGTAAAAGTCTCTTTTTAGACTCTTCTATAACTATTTAATAATGTTTGCCAGATTTGGGAGCTGAATATCCTTAAATATTGTGTCTGATATGAATCATCAAAATAGATTGGAAAAAAAAAAAATCAAATGGGATCTGCAAGTTACAGAAAGGGAGTCTAATGTCTAGTACAAAATTTCACTTATTACAATTTCATTCTAGTATTCAGTGTAAATAACACATTGACCATCTCAGTTTCTGCACTTTGACGAAGTTTTAAAGACAGTATAAGTTCTTTGAAAGTGTTAATGACAACAACCATTTTAGAAAGCTTATTTGAAATTTCTAAAACTTTTCTTCTGATCACAAATAAGCGCTAAATACTTAAAAAAATATTTTGTACAAGAAGTTTGTAGTGCTGACTCAAGATGTTGAGACTTAGTAAAAATCAGTGTGACTGTGACCACTGACTACGTTAAAATGAAGATTTATTATGTTACTACATAAGGCAAACTTAATCTAGGCTAAACTATTTTATTTATTCAATCTTTATTGTACTTGAGGAGGCTTTTAGAATGAATAGATAATATATATTAGCACACATTTGAATATGCAAATTAAAATTACCCATAAATACTCTGCATGTAAAAACAGACTTTTAGAGCTATTTGATAATGTTTGCCAGATTTGGTATATAAATATCCTTAATAAATGTTCAGTCTGATATGAGTCACTAAAACAGAGAAAAAAATAAATAAAAATCACATAAGACCTGCAAGCTACACAAGAGGAGTCCAATAGCATTACCTAATACAAAGTTTTTCTTATTTTATGTAAATATTGCATTTTAATATCTAGTGTAAATAATAGTGATGTCCGGTTCATGAACGAATCGTTCATTTGAACCGGATCTTTTCACTGAACTGAATGAATCAGTACATCAGACTGAACTGATTCGTTTGAAACAGTTCAGTTCCTGAGTCATCAGCAGCACTCTGGTAATACGATCCTAGAGTGAGTTCTGCTCTGCTAACTCCTCCTTTAATGAATCACACAGCAGAATCTCACTCTAGGATCATATTACCAGTGTTGTTGAATCAGTGTACTGTTAGCTAACTGGTTTGCAATGAATCAGTCTGTTAACAGTTCACTGATTCAAAAAAAGTGAACTGTTAACAGACTGATTCATTGCATACGAGTTAACTAACAGTACACTGATTCAAATATCAGGTCACACTCACAGCGGTTCTCAACAGACCCCTGCATTTACATTAACCCATTCAGCATCCCATGTTTGTGTATATATATATATATATATATATATATATATATATATATATATATATATATATATATAATTTGTTGTTCTTCCTCTATATCTAAGTTAACTTTTACTTAGCAACAGCTACAAATTATATATATATATATATATATATATACACACAAACATGGGATGCTGAATGGGTTAATGTAATTGCAGGGGTCTGTTGAGAACCGCGAGTGTGACCTGTTATTTGAATCAGTGTACTGTTATCTAAATGATTCATTAGAGTTACAGTACACTGAGTCATTTACATACAGCACTTAGCACTGCAGGAAACGAATCTGCGGCTCTACAGTTCACCTACTGAACATGAGGTAGAGCCTCTACCTGATGTTCAGTAGGTGAACTGGTGAATCGGTTCATGAACCGGTTCAGTTAATCGAACCGTCCGAAATGAACCGGTTCACTTAAAAGAACCGAACTGCACATCACTAGTAAATAAAACAATATATGCTTAGTTATTCCGAAAATTTAGTTTCAATTTGATGTTGTGAAGCAGCACTGATAATCTATAGACTGCCAATAAAAAGTTATGAATTAAGAGCTTGCAATAAACAGTGATGTATTGTATACCCTGAACAGCTAATAGAGAATGCTTTATATCCCTAACAGCCAATAGAGGGTGCTATTTTTTTGTTGTTGTTGTTATATGAACAACCAATAGAGGGTGCTATTTTTTTTGTTAGTGACATAGAGTGCCCTCTGTTGTTTGTTCATGATATACAACACCCTCTATTAAAGGTTAGTGATATACAGCACCCTCTGTTGGTTGTTATTCTACTTGAAGAGACTTTTAGAATGAATATATTGCATATATTAACATAGATTTGAATATGCAAATTAAATTACCCATAGATCCTTTGTGTGTAAAAGCGTCTTCTTAGACTCTTTTAGACATATTTAATAATGTTTGCCAGATTTGGGAGCTGAATATCCTTAAATATTGTGTCTGATATGAATCAGCAAAATAGATTAAGAAAAAAAAAATTCATATGGGATCTGCAAGTTACACAAGGGGAGTCTAATGTCTAGTACAACATTTTACATACTACAATTTCAATATAGTATTCAGTGTAAATAATAAATTGACTATCTCAGTTCCTGCGCTTCAATGACATATTAAAGACAGTATAAATTCTAGAAAGCTGTTTTGAAATTTCTAAAACTTTACTATTTATCTCAAATCGGCGTTAAATACTTATATTTTGTAGAAATATTGATAAGTATCAATCAGTGTGAGCATGGAACTTTAAGATAAGATCTTAACTATAGTATAATAAGGGCAAGAGGAGTATATAGCAAGACGTCAGGAAAATAAGCATGCCCTGCTAAAGGTAATCTGAGGGAGGAGATGATAATGTAGCCAGCCACCGGCAGAAAGACAGAATAAAAATGCAGCGTAACACACAATATGAGAAAGTATCCAATTTTTTTTTTAAATATAGTATCATATAAATATATTAGGCAAAATAAATAAAACTATAAAAAAATATTTTAAAATTAATTTAAAAAAAACAATATGCAAATTAAGGGCTATGCAAAGCAGTGCTTACTGATCCTCATCCGGAACGATAGTTACACAACCTAAAGCATTAGGGACTGAATAGGCTGCTACACTCCAGTGGCTTAACTGCTCATATGCAAATTAGTATGTACGTTCATGAGAAATGATTTACGAGTCGATCAAGATTGGAAGTAATGCACATAACCAAAGACAGGTAAAGAGGTGGGTGGAGCTTGGTGGCCATTTTAAACTGATAAAAAGAACAACGTTTTCACAATAACAGTTATTGCTTTCTAGCTGGTGTACCATTGACCTGGTTCAGGACACTTGTTTATTATGTTTAAGCAGGTAGGTAAAAAGTATGATAGGGTGTAGACTGTCCCTTTAATACCACAAAGTCAGAGTTCCTCTGGATCAAACAGACCAAAGACTCATCTCCAGTTTAACCTTTTAGTATAGTCCAGGATTCATTTAAGAATTTAGGTATCAGGATATCCTCTAATCCCGATAATTGGTATACTTTTAATATTTCGCCAGTCCTCAATAGAATAAGAGAAACTCTCAAAAACTGGCAGAATCTTCCTCTTTCTGGGCGCATAGCTCTCTATAAGATGATCCTCCTCCCCAAAATTCTCTATATCCTCCAGAACACCCCACTGATCCTCAAGACGAAAGATATCACCCTTTTCAACTCAGCACTACGATCTTTCATCTGGCAAAATAAAAAGTCTAGACTCTCACTCTCTAACTTATCTTTACTTATGAAATTTGGAGGGCTCGCCCTCCCTGACCTTCGCTTTTATAATCAAGCCTTTCTTGCACGGATAGTAACAGACTGGATATTTGCTAGGGACTATGTAACAAATAATGAGCTTGAAAAGAATATAATCTATCCTCTTTCCCTGGTAGCTTTAATACATTGTAATAACAGTGTAATTCCTCCTGAAATAAAAAAAGATAAGAACCATTTATAATCCAATACAGGCATGGAAGAGGATCTGTAATTCCTTGGTCATTGAATCTAGGGTCTTGAATTTTATCCCACTTTGGGGTAACCCTCAGTTCCAAGCAGGGTTACATTCAACACTTTTCTTTAAATGGAAGTCCCTAGGTCTCGCTAATGCTTATCAATTATTAGATTTTGAGAGAAGATGTATTTAATCATTTAATTCTCTTAAGGAGGAATTTCACCTCTCTCACAGAAACATTTTTGCTTATCTCCAAGCAAGACACTTTGTACTTAAACTTGTTACTGACTATGGCTGGAATTGGTCTTTGGGGAGTATCAAGAATTGGCTTCTTCTAACTAAAAATAGCCATATGTCAGTTTCTTATATTTATCAAATTTTGACCTCAGCTAAGGGTCCTAGTAACCTAGTAAAAATTCACTCTAAATGGGCTGCAATGACAATGCATAACTCCCTGGATCCTAGATTACCTTCCCTATCAGTCCAAGAAGTAATTTGTGTAACCCTCTGTGCATCTTGGAGAGAGTTACATATTAAATTACTTTATATGACCTATTTTACTCCAGATAAATGGTTTAAATGTGGGAATACCAACTTCAACACATGCGCGAAATGCTCATTTCCATCAGCTAATCTTCTGCATATGCTTTGGGACTGTCCAAAAATCTGAAATTTCTGGTTTAAGTTACAATACTGGCTCACTAATTTACTAGGTGCCTCCTCCTTGATCTTGACGTCAACAAATGTAGATTTCCTCTGCTTTGATATAGGGAAGCACCAGCACAATTACAAAATCATTAATCTGGTGATTTTAGCTGCTAGATATCTAATATTTAAAAAAAATGGAAAACAAGAGCAATTCCCAGTATTTTAGAAGTAAAGAATTGTCTGAAGAAACAATGTATCATCGAACAATTTGATACCAACTTACAAAGTGACCAGGACATAAGGTTTTTTTTTCTAAATGGTTGGAGTTCATCAAAGCTCTTCCTTCTAGTGAGATTGAGCACCTAATATACCCTTTTAGAAACACAGAATTGGTATTGTTGGGATTATGGTAACTTGTCGTATCCTAATCTTTTTTCATTTTTTTTTTTGTTCTGTTGTTTTTTTTGAGAATCTTTTTCTTATATAAGTGTGGATATCTATACGAGCACTTCATTAAGATATAACCAAATCTTTAGAGATAGAGTTTTTTGGTCACTACTGGTAGGATGCAACATGAAATGCACTATATAACCAGATGTAAACAGACCAAGATTGAGTGTCTGTCTGGTTCATCTTGTGAGGTACCCGATGCTAAGGTTTTGCCTGATAGGTGAGTTATTTAATGTCCTTATTATGCATTTTTCTTGTCATACTTAGATATGGGGTACAGGACTATATACAGTAGGTAATACTTGATTCTTGCCCCAATGTTATATTTTGTCTTTTTTTTTTTTTCTCCCTTTTTTCATTTTTGTTTTTTATGTTTAGGTTTGGAGAAAACTTTATGTTTATTTAGTGTCTAGAAACAATTAGGAATAGTCTAAAATCTATAAATTAAGGTTAAGAGTTAGACCACCTCGAGATTATCTACAGGTTGTAATATGATCTGTAAAGTTTATTTGGTTGTAAAGGAATCCAGATTTGGATTGTGTATTGGTCTATGATGTGAGACGCCTATGTTAAGTTTATTGTAAAATTGATTTTTGAAAATAATAAAAATAAAGAGTTACAATTTTTTTTAATGCTCTATCTGAATCATGAAAGAAAAAAATTGGGTTTAGTTTCCCTTTAATGACTTTTATAAAAAGCATGTAGATCTAGCTTATGACTCAAGATAAATTTTAAAAAAATTGGGCAAATTATAGCAAATGATAATGTTGCTGAAAACACAGTTCCATTTATAAAATGCTATTGGCTACTCTTCATAGAAAACAGCGTTGCCAGGTTGCCGTAGGTTGTCAAATCTTTTTACGCAAATGCAATAATTTAAATTTATTGTGGACAAAACTATCAACAATACTGCTGCTCAACCAATCCACTAAGGGGTTAAACACAATCTATCGTTAATTATAATAATATTTATTATCAACATGTCAACACAATCAGCTGTTTTCATTGCCATGTGCTAGAAACGTTAAGACAATATAAAGTAAAAAAAACAAAAAAACAAGGTTAAAAAATACTAAGCATGTCAGAATTTACTCGCTTTTTGTTTGGGGAGGTTCTTAGTATCAAAACTGCCAATATAAACAATGTATATTTTAACCCCTTAACAAAACCCTGTACATCACTTGTTTCCAGTCCTGTAATAATGCAGGCCTCACCAACAGCGGTAAGTTGTGCTATTACTACATGGGTCACTCCAGGAGACATTTGGAAATAGTACAGTGTTGTGTGATTAAAGGACCATTAAATAAAGTAGCATTGCATAATAAAAAAATGTATAATAAAAAGGCAATGAAGTAGCTTTTACTTTAAATTTTTAATGAGCAATAGATTTTGGCTAACAAATTTTAAAATTTCCTATAATTGGCCAGCCTCCTGTGTCATGTGACAACCATCAGCCAATCACAGACTCATAGACACTGGGGCATCTTGCACATGCTCAGTAGGAGAGCATATAATATGATTGTGTGCAATTTAATAATATAAGTATTTTTTAAAGTCTCTTATAACTGCATGCTCTTACTGAATCATTAAAGTTTAATTTTTACTTTAGTGTCCCTTTAATTAAGAATAAAATACATCAGTTGTCATAGAAATATAATGACCTATAAAGGTTTTCTAAAGGAATATGTTTTATTGCTTATTGCGTATTTTGGGAAATATATTGTGTAGTTAGAGATTATAAAGTGTCTACCATCATCATTAAACATGAATAAATCTCAACCTGGGGATGTAATTATTCATTTCAAGGACATACAGATTAGAGATGAGATTTGTGTGACAGTTAGATTTATTAAAAACCTGTTGGACAACTGTGTTAACATTAAATTGCGGACAGACTTATCAATTACAAATTTATTGAAAGGCAAATCATTTTCTACTCTAAGGAAGGTGATAAGAGACAATCATATAAATACAAATCAGAACCAATTACACAAGTGATATTCTTGTACAAGAGTCAAACATTAACATTTATTTAGTGAGACAATTTAATAATCATTTGGTAAAGTGGGAACTGAAAAACTAATCTGTTTATTGTTGGATCATAAAATATTCCTTCTGTGACTGATGTTTCAGAGAATGTGGCTAATATTAGATATATATGTGTTTGTTTTACCATCTGATAACATTTAAAAAAAGGGAGGTGAATAGTATTCTTACTGGTTAATTAATTTGAAAAGTCTATTTTCAAATAAATATTCATAATTAAATAGTCTGGTGGTGAATTGTCAGAGAATGTGGGTGTTTTAAGATGTGCTTTAGTTGAATTAGAATCAATTAATATTACTTAGGGTTAGATTACAACTGGAGCTTAATCGATAACGCAGTGTATGGAATCTTGTGCTCAAGGGCCTATTTATCATAGTGCGAGCAGACATGATTCGCTGTAGTTATAATTGCACAAGCATTTCTCGTGAAATGCTTGTGCAATGTCGCCCCCTGCACATTCCCGGTCAATCGGCCGCTAGCAGGGGGTGTCAATCAACGTGATCGTATACGATTGGGCTGATTGCTGTCTGCCACCTCAGAGGTGGCAGACAAGTTAAGCAGCAGCGTTCTTAAGACCGCTGCTTCTTAACTTACATTTCCAAGCCGGAAAGTACGGGGGTAGATAGCAGCATCCACTGCTTGTTAAATCTACCCCTCAGTCCCTCCTAAGGATAGTGCTCAATGTGGTTTAAGAAGTGGAAGGAACCTTAAAGGGATAGTCTAGTCAAAATTAAACTTTCATGATTCAGATAGAGCAAGCAATTTTAAGCATCTTTCTAATTTTTTCCTATTATCAATTTTTCTTCTTCCTCTTGGTATCTTTATTTGAATGTACAGTAAGCTTAGAAGTTAGCCCAGTTGCTGATTGGTGGCTACATTTAGACACCAATCAGAAAGTCTACCCAGGTGCCGAACCAAAAATGGGCCGACTCCTATGATTACATTCCTGATTTTTCAAATAAAGATAGCAAGTGAACGAAGAAAAATTGATAATAGGAGTAAATTAGAAAGTTGCTTAAAATGGCATGCTCTGGAAAAATTACATGCTGTAGCACCTGGTGGAGGAGGAGCAAGGTTCTGATTGCTGAGCTCTCTCCTCCAGTCTCACAGCACCTGGCGGTAGGAAATTTGCGCCTCCCCTCTACCTGGGGCTGCTACCTGGACAGTTTGTAACAACCTCTCCGGTGCCGTGCAGTGGAAATTCAACCCACTGCTGTGTTGCAGAAACAGACCCATAATCTGCCTTCAGCTATACTAACAAATAACTAACATCTCCAGAAGTAATCACCCCCCCCCTTCGTGGCTATTCTGTAAAAAACATAAGGGGAAAAAGAAAGACAAAACGGATGCCTGAATCTCCCCTTGTCCCAGTCTACACAATCTTGTGCTACTACAACCTGCCCCCGCCCTCCGCACCCGCTTCGTGTTCAAAATTGTAGCAGGTATACTCACCTGAACTTCGTGAAGGAAGGAGAGACCGGTAAAAGCACCCCTGCTCCTGCGGGACTAATTCTGCTTGTGCTGCTCCCTCCCCCACCGAGGATGCATGGGAGGAGGCATTGAGAGTCTCGATGGACGCCGGGAGCAGTGTGAGGTGAGAGACTAGCCGCAGAGGATCTCCTGTCTTTGCCTTTCCCCCCCTCTCCCACCAGTGCTGCGTGAGAGGGGGTGAGGGACACGTCTGTTGTGCAAAGATCCTTCAACACCGGGTTGTCTAGAAGAGGATTCCCGGAGTGCCCGCTCCCGGCTGATACTGCCGCATTCATTCCGGCTCACCAGTCACTACCAGAGGAAGGACCGGGTAGCGGAGGAAAGGGTGAGTCCCAGCGTACAACTGATTGTAGAAGGGGGAAAATAGTACCTTAACTGAAAAGAGAATACTGGGGATGGATAGCCAGGCTAAAGCATAAGAACACTTGTCTCCCCAATACGAAATAAGTATATTTATAAGTCACACAAGAAGGGGGAAACGGAGGAGGAACAATATAATCAGTCATTAGTTTGCAAAAATTTTCTGGACTGAGACACTTAGAAGCATGGGAGAAGTGAACATATAGGAAGGTGTATTAAAGCAGCTGCATATCATTTAATCCACTCATTCAAGGGACATATTGCAGAAAAATTGGGACACTGGATAAAAACAATGCACTCCTTTTATCCTTGAAATATCAGAGGACTAATACTAGAAAAACACTGGCCCAGAGAATTTCTCTCTCCCCTATAAGTGTGGAGGCTGAGGGAAAATCCTTCTCTTATAAGAAAAGGGGAAGGAGAAGGAAGGAGAGAAGAAAAAGAAGAAAGAAAGCTAAATTCTCAATTGCAACTAAATTACAATAGGCCCTATGAGCTTGTTTTTACTTTGCTTAGTACTTTAAATATCTCTAATTGTTGAGTTAGCAAGTAAGGTTGCTGAATTGATTTACATCTGTAATAATAAAATCAGTAGTAAAATTGTAAACTGCATTGGTTCCCCAATTTTCAACTGCAACTAAATTACAATAGGCCCTATGAGCTTGCTTTTTCTTTGCTTAGTATTTTGAATATCTTTAATTGCTGAGTTAGCAAGCAAGGTTGCTGAATTGATCTACATCTGTAATAATAACTATCAAAATCAGTAGTAAAATTGTAAACTACATTGGTTCCCCAGTAATATCACCAAAATTTACATAAGAACGCTTATTGTAAAGGGGGTTCACTTGGATGCCAATACTTCTGGCACCTAGGTTTACTTTTTCTAGTTAATACAACAGAGTCTTTATCATTCCATTATTGACTGCACTTACTCTAGGAGGGAAGAGAAAAAGGAAGAGGGTATCTTATACACACGTTTAATGATAGTGTCCTAAATTTTGGGCTTTCTTCCCCCTTTAATCAATAATTGGGTGGCCTAGACATAAAAATCAGACAATTAGTCAATCGCATTAGAGGACTAGTTCTAACATAAGTTAAATTGGAAGAAGTCTATCTGAGATTTAGAGGAACTGGGAGGAATATTTCTCTGTTGCCGCAATAAACCTACTTTATCACTTTTTAAAATAAAAATTTTCACGTCCCCACACAAATTAATTAAATAATTATCTTCCCCCCCAATCACTACACACCACACCAACCCTGAATTTTTGCAACGCTTGGGCTTTTGTAGCCCCTTCACACTAGGCCTTCACTTTCTTTCACTGGCACACCCCTCACCTTCCTCTATTTTCAATCGCATCACTATAAACTACACACCCCCTCCCCCCTTTTTTTTTTTTTTTTCCCCTGGGCACCTTTTTTAACTCACAATCACGCGGTACATGGATAAATATCTTTCAAACTCCCCAAAAAACCCCTCCCCAAATATGACAGGAAGGCATAGAGATAGGAAAATTAAAAATTCAGTAGAACCAGTTGCTGAACAAACTAATCTTTTTAATGCAGCAACAGTACCTGAAAATCTTAATATGCAGACACTAGTGGCCAGTATTGCAGAGGCACTTGCCCCTAAATTTGAAATACTCAAAACTGAAATTAAGCAAGATATTTCCTCTTTAACTCAAGAGGTGCGGCAGTTCTCGCATAGAATGCAAGAAGTAGAACAGAGGGTATCGGATCTGGAAGACCAAGCAATTTCATACAGTTCTAAGATTGAGATCTCAGCCAAAAGGCTACAAAAAATCATGGATAGATTAGAGGACCTCGAAAACCGTTCAAGACGGAATAATCTCAGAATAATTGGCCTTCCTGAAAGTAAACAATTTGAAAATCTTGACACTTTCATATCCGATACTCTTACTAAAGCATTAAAAATCCCCTCTACACACCCTCCAATTATAGTTGAGCGAGCCCACAGGATAGGCCCCCCACGGCTAGAGGGTCCCAATAGCAGTAGAAATCGACCAGTAATAGCTAGGTTACTTAATTATAAGGATAAAGATCTATTGCTGCAGTACTCGCGAAGGAACCAACCGATCATGATAGAGGGTAATAAAATCTTGATTTTTCAGGATTTTTCGGCAGATACTGCCCTAAAGAGACGGGGATTAGCCCCGATTTGTTCAAAATTTATACAACAGGGGTATAGGGCCGTTCTGATTTACCCCTCAAAATTGAAAGTGGTATTAAATGGAATAACACATATTATTGAGGATGTCCAAATGGCTGAAAATCTATATAAATCTCTAGATATATAAATATAAGCGACGATTTATGTCTAATGGCTTTTTATATGTGGATCTATTTTGTATTTTTGTTTTTCCTTTTTTGCATTAACTGTGAAAGCAAGTATATGTTGATGGCAATTATGGCGGAAAATGGAACCCCCTCCTCTCCCCCCCTTTCCCCTGTTTTTCGAATTATTTATCTATTTAACCCCCCCTTTTTTTTTTTTTTTTTTTTCCCTCCCTCCCCTTATTTTCCGACAATTCCCTTTCCCCCACCTCTCCCTACTCTTTCTATTTTCCCCTTACATTTTAGAGGAACATGACACATAATACGGAAAATTTTAAAATTGTATCATGGAATGTAGGGGGAATCTCGTCCCCTATCAAGCGTAAAGCAATTTTGTCACATTTACGGAAAGCCCAGACGGACATTGGTTTAATACAGGAAACTCACTTAAATTTAGAAGAATCATTAAAACTAAAGTCATCTTGGGTAAAAGAAGCTCTTGTAGCTCCGAGTGTAGGGAAGAAAAGGGGAGTAGCAATACTCATAGGTAAAAGACTTCAAGTGGAGATTCTGGGCTCTGAGGCTGATCCCGGGGGCAGGTATGTCCTGGCTAAGATGAAAATAGGCCAGGCAAAATATACAATCTGCAATGTTTATGGTCCAAATAAAACTGATCCTGAATTCTGGGAAGCATTACAAGCAAAGCTCCTCCTAAGTATTGAAGGACATTTAATCTTGGGGGGGGATTTTAATATGGCCCCCCAATGTCCCATAGATAGACTCAGAGAGAACTCTAAGCGCCCGAAACAGAAAAAAGATAATCTTGATTCTAAGATAATTAATAATATTAAACAGATCCTCTCTGTGCGTGACATTTGGAGATATCAGAATCCTGATATTCAGGACTTCACTTGTCTATCTAAGGCTCACAAAACACTATCCAGGATTGACCTATTTTTAATCGGGGATCATTTAAATCCTACAATGGTTAAATCTGAGATAATGCCTATTTTTCTGTCGGATCATGGGCCTATCACTCTTGAATTCAACTTTATTCAATACAGATCAAAGAATCTGCGATTCTTTTTTCCCTATTACCTTTACACGGATCTCAAGTTCAAAGAGTGGCTCAGGAACAAATTCAATGAATATGTTCAATTTAACAAGAACTATGCGGACCGTACAGACATCTTCTGGGAAACTGCTAAAGCAGTCCCCAGAGGGGAAATTACGGCATACTCTGCCATTCAAAATAGGAGAAGAAAGGCAAGAGAGAAGGAAGTCTCTAACTCACTAATTAATTCATATAATCTTTATCTACTAGAAAGAATGCCTTTAACCTGGGCAAGATACATACGAGCTAAGGCTGCGAGAGATACCTTTTATTTAACACAAGAAACATATAGTGAGCTTAGGCTACAAGCCAAATTACATAAATTTGGTAACAAATCTGGTAAAATGTTAACTAAATTAATTAAGAACGAAAATAAAAAACCTAATATTGATAAAATTCAGTGCAATGGGAAGTTTTTAACTAAACCGGAAGAAATTTCTAGGGTATTTCACCTATATTTCCAACAACTATACTCTAGTAAAGAGTTTGATACAGATAAAGCGACTGAATTTTTTAGCAAAATTAATATCCCAATGGTTACCCCTGAGGATATCACTGGACTCAATGCGCCCATTACAATAGAAGAAATTGGAACAATAATTACCAAACTCCCTTTAAGTAAAGCAGCGGGCCCGGATGGTCTTCCCAATGAGCTTTACAAAATTTTATCATCAGAGATAGCTCCATATCTGGGTAATCTTTAGAATGATATTTTCATTAAACATAAACAGGTCTCGTCCTCCTTTGCGTCTTCTCTTACTACTCTGATCTTAAAAGAAAAGAAAGACCCTACATGTAAAGAGTCTTATAGACCCATTGCATTGTTAAACTCAGACTATAAAATTCTCTCTTCTATCTTAGCAAAAAGGCTCCAGTGTATCTTATCCACAGTAATCCACTCAGACCAAGCCGGCTTTATCAATAATCGTAATTCTTCGGCAAAAATTAGAGAATTACTAGTTACTATGGAATATATCCAAAGAACATCCCCTCAGGGGGCGGGGAGGGAGGTTCCCCCTGACCTGGCCATTTTGTCAATAGATGCGGAAAAAGCCTTTGATTTAGTAATCCACAAACACTTAATTTTCTCCTTAACGAAGTTTGGAATTGGGGGCAATTTTCCTAAGTTGGTGGAGAACCTATACAATCACTCTTTTACAAGTCTGATCATTAATAATGACATCTCTTCTTCAATTGCATTAGAAAGGGGCACTCGTCAGGGCTGTCCTCTCTCCCCGCTCCTATTCGACTTAGCCATAGAACCGTTAGCAATTAAGATTAGGTGCTCGTTGGAAGGTATAAAAATCCGTAGTCATGAAATAAAAATGGGACTATATGCGGATGATCTACTTATATATCTTTCCAATACAGCAAAAAACATACCAAAACTTCTGCAGATCACAGATTATTTTGGGACATTTTCAGGGTACAAAGTGAATGCTACAAAATCTGAATTAATTTGGCTCAGGAAAAACAGGACCAGTATTGCAGACATACCCTTTAGAGTAGTAACGGAATCCATGAAATATTTAGGAATCAAAATACCAATTAATCTAAAAGATCTTTACAAGGTAAATATAACTCCAATGATAGCACATATTAAAGAAAGGCTTAAAACCTGGCAAAGCCTACCTCTTTCACTATCTGGCCGCACCGCTTTATTCAAAATGGTTCTTCTTCCAAAGCTGCTTTATATTTTACAGAATGTCCCCTTAATGTTGTATGAGAAAGATATACGATCGCTAAATTCATCAATTGGGCAATTTATCTGGCAGGGGAAAAGATCTAAAATAGCCCTCTCTAAACTAACAGCGCCAAGAGAGATGGGAGGCTTAGCACTCCCAAACTTAAGATTTTACAATCTTTGTTTTTTAGTCCGCATAGTAGCAGATTGGTTTTCCTGTAAGAACTATGTTTTAAATAACGATCTGGAGTCCAATATATGTGAACCATATTCACCTGTAGCTTTGGCACACTTGGAACCAAGAGAACTCCCAATGAGTATTAAGGAACTTAAATTTATTTTGAACCCGCTCAAAGCATGGGCCAGACTAACTAAACTTCTTTCAATATGCTCTAAGGTATCAAAATACCTTCCCCTAATCAGAAACCCAAATTTTCAACCTGGTTTAGATTCAGCTGTTTTCAACAGATGGCATAATAATGGATTGGATAGAGTTATCTATTTAGTTGATCGCGATAGAAAGTGTATCAAATCTTTTGCTGAATTGAGGGATGAATTTAATTTGCTAAACAAAGATTTTTTCGCATACCTACAGATAAGACATTATATTATAGATCTCACACATAGGGCTGACTGGAACTGGACCTTGGGCAATTTAGAAACTTGGCTAACAATAACTAAAGATTCCTCTATGTCCATTTCTCCGTGTTACTATATGCTGAGCCTCAGTAAGGCTGCCCCGCTAGTTGAGAACTTAGCTTTGACCTGGAATAATTTAATTCCATACAGCAATATAGAACCCAAAATTATTCAACTTTCACTAAATAAGGTAATAAAAACAACACTTTCATCTAACTGGCGAGATGCTCATCTGAAACTCTTGCATAGGGCATACTTTACCCCGGAGAGAGGTCTCAGAGTCCGAAACTTTGAATTCAATAAATGTCCTAGATGTTCTTACGTAGCTGCGGATTTAATACACATGTTTTGGTCCTGCCCTAGAATGAGACATCTTTGGAGTAAGCTAGAATATTGGCTCAAAAATATACTTAAAATTGAGCTGATAGCCCTCTCCTTGTTTCAGATTGTATTTTGTTTGAGGCCTGGAGAGGAACGTCAGCCTAATGAAAAGCTGGTTAACCTAGCTATTTTAGCTACCAGATATCTGTTATGTAAGAAATGGAAATTGAGGGCGACACCAACTATTTCAGAAATTAGGAATCATTTAAAGAAACAATATGTCTTAGAACAGAAAAACACCAATATAGATAACGAATGTGACGTAAAGAAATTTTTTCACAAATGGGCGCCATTTATCAAGATTTTCCCTGAAAGAGAAATCGATTATTTGATTTCACCGTTTAAAAACTCAGAGCTAGTATTATTAGGTATTTGGGGAGCTGATGTGGGTTAGTACAATTACAATTTCTCCTTGCCCCCCCCCCCCTTTCCTCCCCCCCCCCTTTTTTTTTTTTTTTCCATTGCTGTTCCGTGGGCTTAAAGGGGAGGAAGAGGAGGGAAAACTGGAAGAGGGAAAAGAAAAGGAAAAGAGAAAAATTCCAACATTGAGTTATTAAAGAAAGACAGATGAGTTAGTTCAGCCAATTAGGTATATGATATGTAATATACATTTTTTCTTTCTTTTTGGACTGTTACTATTCTTTTTTTTTCTTTCTTTGTTTTTTTTTGTACCGGTGAAATGTAATATTTTCTGGCTTTTTTATTATGGAATCTGTACTCATTGTTGGAGAAAAATAAAATAATATAAAAAAAAAAATTGCATGCTCTGTCTGAATCATGAAAGTTAAATTTTGAGTAGACTATTCCTTTAACGTGGCAAAATCTTTATTGCGATACCTATACTTTTAATGGATATCACAGTGAGAGTTGTTAGCACTCATTTTGTGCTTGAGCTTATGGAGATCTGATGTAAAGTGTTAATGTTTTAAAATATGTATAAGACACATGAAAAAATATTAATTGTATTTCACTTAAGTTCAAACATATTAAATGTAAAATAAATGTTTATTGCTTAATAAACAGTTATTTAAAGGGACATAGGGCTCAATGATTGAAAGCTCTCTGGGCTGGCGAGATTATTAAAGAATGCTCGCCAGTCCTTCTATTTCCCTGGTGGAATGATCTAAAGCCACTTTTTACCCTGAAAACAGGGTGTCTCACTAAGGGGCGTATACTGCATTTTCATATGAAATGTGCACAACAAAATTCTTATTTTAAACATCATACAAAACAAATATTTGAATAATTCACACAAAAATAAGCAGGGAAAAACTGTATTGTTAAGGTGCATCAAAAATCGTAACAAAATTCTTCACCAAAAAATTGTATGTTAATAAAAAAAGTAAAATGTGTATGTAATTTACACAGGAATAAATCAAATTTTTTATGCACAGTGTAAATCGTAATTGTTGTACACTGGATGTGCAAAAATCACATACAAAATTGAACTTATAAATACAAAATGCAAAGTGTAATTGTTGTTTTTTAGTAAAATGGGCGTTCTATGAGTGTATATGAAAATGTCTCTTTAATCCCAGCGTAATTCTAAAAAGATTTTTGCACTGCAGATCTCACAGTTTTTTCTCGCCAACTAAAAGATTGCGAGCTTTTCTCAAAACAATACGAACACTTATAACCCCAATAGAAAAAAAAAATGCATACGAAAATATAGGCGAATGTAAGATGCTCTATGCCGAAAGCAGCATAATGTGGGTTATATTGGCTGCAGGATTTTAATTTTAATGTGCTCCCCCTGCTCCCTGCTAACTTCGCTTTAAATAGCGAAGTGTCCCTTTCCAGTGAACTCCAATACTTTTAATAGGAGCCATCTCGCCTCTCACAGGGACTGCCCCTTTTTTACAATCATTGCACCTGCGAGAGTCAGCGAGACAAAGTAGGTTGGACCTGACGAAGGTTAAATCATCAACCCATAGTGTTTGACAAGGTGCTGGATTGGGAAGGGCTCAAGGCATATATTTATGTTTATGAATACAGTATGGGGACGAATTATGAAGCAGCGGATGCTGCTTCCGACCCACTCCGCTTCAGTCCGCCTAAAGCGGAAGTTAAGAAGCAGTGGTCCTAAAATCAGATACGAACGGGTTGATTGACACCCCCTGCTAGTGGCCGATTGGCCACGAATGTGCAGGAGGTGGCATTGCACAAACATTTTACCAGAAATGCTTGTGCAGTGATAAATGCCGACAGTGTATGCTGTCTGCATTTATCGATGTGCGGTGGACATGATCCGCTACAGCAGATCATGCCCGCTCGCACTATAATAAATCGGCCCCTATATGTGTATTTGTATATATGTAGGTGTGCAGTGTTTTTATCATACATTTCAGCACAACACTATAGTTTATATGTAATTGAAGAACTCCAGTACCTAAGAGGAGGTTTAATGCACCTTTGGATAAGAGCTTGAGTGATAACTGACATGCGTTTTTCAGCACATCCCAATAGAAGTATATCTATATGTTAGTCCGCCCTAGACTTTTGCTTGAGTGATACAAAAATACTTCTTCAACTTGTAATATGAGTGCAAAAATAAAAGTGCTATTGATATAACTTGGGTGATGATACCATACACTGGTGCTAATATGTTTGTGCTCCACTTGTAATCTAGCCCTTAATAGTTATTACATATAACTGTATACATCTCTTTTTGACTTGCATCTCTATCAATCTCCTGTGTCTCTTCCTATTTGACAACTTCATTCCCAATTGCACAAAAAAGTTATAAGGGCTCAAAGATCTAAGGTCTTAGGTGTTAGAAAAACAAGGCTTAAAATGGCTTTAACATAGTGATACATACATATACATGTCTAAATATGTATATGTATGTATGTATGTATGTATATATATATATATATATATATATATATATATATATATATATATATAGTATCTAGGGGGTACTAGACTATAGCGCTTGTAGAAAGGGAGTACAGGGGAGCACAGTTTCAAGGTGTAACACAAATGGACTGATTTACAGCAGGGTATAAAAAAACTATTTTGTGGCTCACCTTTTTGTCTTTTAGTCTGAGAAGTCTGTGTAGTGTCTTTGCTTCTCCTCTGTAGAGTATGGTAGTATTTAGAAATCAAAGATGATTGGCTTCTGTGTTGTGCCAGTTAAGGTATTTCTTTTCAAGAAATAAAATCTCCCTGTTAGAAAGGGGTTGAGTAACAGGCTTCCCCTCTCAGGGGTGTGGTAGATGCCTTTTAATGAAATAAATAAATGAAGCAAATGCCAGTGATTAGTGCAAATAAAATTTCCTTTATTTTAACACAAAAACAAACCAGTGTTTGTGCTGGTGAATTAAAAGTCTCTTGGCGTTGTTAGGTAAAAACTTTGTGCAGAAATTTGGGGTATTTTCCTTCCCAAACAGGCTGTGATGGTTGTTGTCCTGAACTTACATAAACAGTATAGAGGATTCCTTGATGGTCCCTGTTGGTTTCTCTTTTTTTGCAAAAGGTAAAAAGTTCAGTTTTTTACTTTGAGGAAAATAACGATTCCTGAAGGTTCCTGTGTGAGTTGTAGAAGAAGTGAGGTGTTTTGTAACCTCCACAGGTCTTTCCTGTCTTAGGATGGCGTTGGATACACTTGTGCTTCACAAGTGATCTGTAGAGTTGTGTGTACATTTGTATTTATGTATTTATATGTGTATATACGTATTTACAGGCATATATACACATATAAACACATAAAAACGTATGTATACACATATAGACATATATATAAGTGCATCAGAGCCCTTTGCAGTTTAAGAAGAGGAAAACATGAAAAAGCATATTTATGCAATATTCATATTTAATAAAGTGTTGTACAGTGTATTCACTGTAAATATTTCACATTCCAATGTTCTGCACATAGCAGAATATGTTATATGTATTTATAAATAGATATCCCTGTATATATCTATACCTATATATAATCATGTTTATATAAGTGTAGATATATATTTTACCAATAAACCATCAGATTTATATAGAAATATGTATTTATGAATAATAGATCATATTCTGCTATGTGAAGAACATTGGAATGTGAAATATTCATATTTTTATGTCTAATTAGCGCACTTGAGAATATGCAATCACGTTTGTGCTTAAAGGGACAGTCTACTCCAGAATTTTTATTGTTAAAAAAATAGATAATCCCTTTATTACCCATTCCCAGTTTTGCGTAACTAGCACAGTTATATACGTAAATACACTACTTACTTCTGTGATTACCTTGTATCTACGCTTCTGCAGACTGTCTCCTTATCTCAGTCCTTTGACAGACATGCAAGTTAGCCAATCATTGCAGACTCTTAAATAACTCCACGGAAGTGAGCATACTTTTTATCTATATGACACACATGAACTAGCATTCTCTATCTGTGAAAAACTGGTAAAATGCACTGAGATAGGAGGAGGTTTTTAACAGTTTAGAAATTAGTTTGAGTCTACCTAGGTTAAGCTTGCAGCAAAGAATACCAAAAAAAACAAAGCAAAGTTTATGATTAAAGTAAAATGGAAAGTTGTTTAAAATTGTATGCCCTATCTGAATCATGAAAGTTTAATTTTGACTAGACTGTCCCTTTAAGTAGGCTATTCCCCCCCCCCACTTTTTATGGTCAGTTGACTTCTATGGAATGAAAACTTGTATACTTTTGTAAACTTGTAATGTGAGCTCTACCAGAAGATAGTTTTTGTTGTTTTTGTAACAATTTTTGTGGTATTTAAATTTTGTGCTGATCTAAATATATCATAATATTTATTTAAAAAAAAAAATAAAAAAAAATTGTAAAGTACAACGCGATGTTTCCGAAAAAGATGCACACTGGCTAGCCAGTATGTTCAAAACACAATGAAAATACAGTTAAGAAAAAACTATGAACAGAATGGTAAAATACTGTAGAGGATATAGAAATAGGTATTCATAGTTATTTTTTGATATTCTAATATTAATCTTCCTCAAAAATGTTAGAAAAATTCCTAAATTTACAACTTAAAGTAGAAGAAGACAAAGGGCTCCATGTACGAAGCAGCGAAAGCTGCTCCGAAGCCTTTGTGGGGCAGGTTCGCATATGCGAGCCTGCTTCCCGCAATGTAAGAAGCAGCGGTCATTAGACCGCTGCTTCCTACACCCTACGCCACCTCTTAGGTGGCGAAGCAAAATCACAGAGAGCACGCTCGCTCTCGGTGATTGACAGCCCCTTCAGTCGCGTGATTGGTCGCGCGATTGAAGGGGCGGGCATTACACACTCCGATGAGTGTGTAATGATACATACGGGCAAGCGGATCAATAGATCCGCTGCCCGTGTGTAGCGGAGGCGGGCGGACAGCTTCGCGAGTTAAGAAGCTGTCCGCCAGCCTCTTAGTACATGGCGCCCAAAAGGTGTCATAAACAAACCCTCTAGTAGGATGAAACACATTTAAAGTCTGTGTATCATAGTACTTTTGATTAGACATGTGCAATCCGAATTCCCAAATAGGATGGGAGCTGCTCAAATCCTATTGGCTGATTTGAACCACCAATAGGATTTAAGCAGCTCTTATCCTATTGGTGATTTAAAATGTTAAGCCAATAGGAATGCAAGGGTACCCCAATATAAAAGGGGTACCTTGCATTCAATCTTCGATGGACCTCCGCCTCTGCGCCTCCGCCATGTTGATGGACCCTCGATGGATGAAGATGGAGCCACCTGGATTAAGATGCTTGGCCGCTGGGAAGAAGATGGATGTCCGGACTTTATCAATGGTGAGTACCATTTTGGGGTTAGTGTCTTTATTTTGGGGGGGGGGGGGGGTTAGGGCTTTTTTATTTTTAATGGGCTGAAAAAGGGTTAGGGCAATGCCCATACAAATGCCCTTTTTGGGGCAATGGGTAGATTAGTTTTTTTTAGTTAGGTTTTTTTATTTTGGGGGGTTGTAATGTTAGGGGCTATTTGGTTTATTTTATTGGCAAAAGAGCTGTTAACCATAGGGTAATGCCCTACAAAAGGCCCTTTAAGGGCTATTGGTAGTTTATTTATAGATTCGGTTTTTGTTTTTGTTTTTTTAATCAGGGGTATTAGAATAGGAATAATTTTTATTATTTTGGATAATTTCGTTTGTTATTTTTTGTAATTTTTTTATTTTTTTTTGTAATGTTAGGTTTAACTTTTTTGTAATGTTAGATTTTATTATTTTTAGTAATGTTAGGTTTTTTATGTTTAGTATTATTTTTTTTAAACATGTAATAGTTTTTTTTTTAGTTTAAGCTTAGGTTTAGGGGTTAATAGTTTAATTTAGGTAGTTGCGATGTGGGGGGTGGTGGTTTAGAGGTTAATACGTTTATTTAATGTTTCCGATGTGGGGGATTGGCAGTTTAGGGGTTAATAGTTTAATTTAGGTTGTTGCGATGGGGGGGGCAGCGGTTTTGAGGTTAATAGCTTTATTTAACGTTGGCAATGTGGGGAGGGCAGTGGTTTAGAGTTAGTGGGTTTATTTAGTGTTGGTGATGTGGGGGGATGGCGGTTTAGGGGTTAATAGAAACTAAAGAAGAAATAGGAGAAGCGCAAAGCAACTTGAAAAATTTATTAAGGATGGATAAAATAACAACACATAGTAACTTACAGAGAAGTAAGCTGTAAAATTCCCCCAGTCAATGCAGGATGAACCGCAACAGCAGTCTGATTCTCACTCGATACACTCGGCGTCTGAGTTCCCACCACGCTGATCCACAAAGGACCGGCATCTGACGTCACAAAGGATAACGAGGATTCCGGAGCGTCCCCCTTCAGGCACAATGCCTCCACAAACTGCTGGTGGTCAGTGATAGTTTCCAGAGAAAAGTCCCACAACCCTACGCGTTTCGTCCGTGTCTCGGCCGGACTTTTTCAAATTTTATTTATTATTGGCGATGTGAGGGGACGGCAGTTTAGGGGTTAATGGGTTTATTTAGTGTTGGCAATGTGGGGGGACGGCAGTTTAGGGGTTAACTTAACATAACTAATATGCCGAAACAAAATGATTTATTTAACTAATGACAATGAAACAAAACTAATTTTTTTTGGTGTGTACATGTCTACTTTTGATGAACAGTTTTAGGTTATTAATGCATTTTTTAATTGGATTGTTGTCGTTCTTTTGACTGTTCCAAACACAAGTGAACCATAGACCGGAGAACTGCTGGTTGACCTAAAAGGGATTTGAGACAGGAAGCATGGATTACCAAGAAATTGAAAGAATGAACTGTAAACTATTCAATCCAGTGGGTGGGAGACAGAGACCTGGAAGACCTAGAACTACTACTATTTGTAGTAATTGACTGTTTGCTGCCCCCCTATAAAGTCTCCTAGTAGTTACCATCCATTGAGTAATTTTCTTTCAATGATTGGATAAGTTGGCTTCTAGAATTTACTATTCAACTGAATCTTTCAAATATCTCTCTGTTTTATATTTCAAAATTATAATAAGACATTTGAAAATAATTTGCCGTGTTTACCTGGACCGATGAGCTGATTACCACAAATAAGTACTCTTGTTTCACTTTTCAAATATTACTCATCCACTGATCAGTTACATAAGTTTGTGGCAGAGATGTATAAGATCCTTACAGAAAGAGGATAAAGATGATGATTGATAGCATCCATCAAGAAAGAAGATGCTTTTCTGCATTTTTTGTTCTTTGTGTGAAAATAAGGATGAAGAGACACCAGAATTTAATGGATATTAAGGTTAAGATAAGAAACTTGTTTGAGGTCACAAAGGTCTTTAATAATATTGTGAGAGGTTAAAAGAGAGTTACTTGTGCTAACAGTTTTTGGCTATGGGAATTTCTTTGGTTTTGTTTGTTTTTTAAGGAGTTTCTTTGGGTTGGGGCTGGTTCTTTAAGGAAATTACTTGTGATAGCATGGATCATGGTCAGAGATTCTTAAGTACTGACTTAAAAGGGGAGTGCTAAGGGTGGTAGTAAATAAGATGCTGGGAGTTAAGGGTTAATGTGAAGGTGTATTTGCAGCTTATTGGTTAAATCGGAAAGATAATTGTTTGCAAAGGAATGCAAAACAGATGCAGTTAATTAGCTAAGGGATTATTGTTTTTTAAAATTGAATTAATTAGTTGGAAGAAGTATTTAGGGGATTAATGTAGAGTTTATATAACAATGTAATGTACATTCAACTATTGCATAGTTGAGGGGTTACTAGGGGTTACTTGGGATTGTGATAAAGACTTTTAATGGTGCATCTGGTGTAGGAAATCATTGCTAAACAGTTCTAATGTATTCAAAACCTTCCTAAGGGATTGGGACCCTAAGTGTTGAAAGATTGTTGATTAGTAGGAAAAATAGCTCTCAAATGGGATTCGAGCATGACTGGAATTTACTTTTTGAGGGTATGTTTGTAATACTAAAACTAAAGCTACAAACAGGAGTTGGGAAGAGCTCATCAAACAAGCAGCCTTGCTTTGTACTTGCTATGTGCTCGCTCATAATCCAGATATCTTTTTATAGATGAGATTTAAATAAAAGGAAGAACTTTTTGTATTTTGAGTGATATAAAATGTAGCAAGAATTAATTTAATGAGTCAGCAAAGAACTTATTTCTCAGTCTAAAATAGAAAACTTAACTGATGCAGTCAGTAATAGTTTGTACAGCAAAACCCAGAGTTATACAAAGAAGTAATTCAATCAGTATTCCCACTAGAGCAAAGTTTGACACCAAAAGTTAATAGGCTAAAACCTATTGGGTTTACATAAGTGTTGATTGAGGAAAACAGAGCAATAAAAGTAAAAAAAAAAATGTTCTAGTGAATAAGAGAACATTGTGTAGTGTGGAGGTAAGCAATTAATCTCTTAAGGATCAGGAGTATTTTGCACATCAAGGTCCAAATCTTCAGTTTGATCTTTTATGTATTGTATTTACAGCCTTTTTGATTGGTTCAAGGGTCTGCAGGAGCAACACACAGGTAGGTATATGGTCCTTGCAGATGCACCATGACTCAGTCTTTGAGAAAGTGCCAGGGCTTCTAAAGATCTGTTTATTTCGAAATTTACATACTTTTAGATTGCCTGAACAAACATGCATACACAACATAGTCCTTAAAGCCCATGTGATATGTATATGCTGCCAGATGCTAGTGGCCTTTAGGCTTCTTCTTACTACCAATATTCTATGTGAAATTAATGGCTAATGCCTAGAACCTTATTGGGTGAAAATTTGACTGGCTGTATGTGGTAAGCAGTTATATTTTCAGATGTTTTGTATATTTAAAGTTTGTGTTAAACATGCTTAAAGGGACAGTCTACACCAGAATTGTTATTGTTTAGAAAGATAGATAATCCCTTTATTACACATTCCCCAGTTTTGCATAACCAACACTGTTATATTAATATAATTTTTACCTCTGTAATTACCGTGTATCTAAACTTCTGCAGACTGCCCCCTTATCTCAGTGCTTTTGACAGACAGGCAGTTTAGGCAATCAGCGCAGACTCCTAAATAACTCCATGGGAGTGAGCACAATGCTATCTATATAATACACATGAAATAGTACTGTCTAACTGTGAAAAACTTTCAAAATGCTCTGAGTTAAGAGGCGATTTTCAACAGTTTAGAAATCAGTTTGAGCCTACCTAGGTTTAGCTTTTCAAAAATACCACCAAGGGAACAAAGCAAATTTAAAGGGACAGTCTAGTCAAAATTAAACTTTCATGATTCATATAGGGCATGCAATTTTAAACAACTTTTCAATTTACTTTTATCATAAAATTTGCTTTGTTATTTTGGTATTCTTTGCTGCAAGCTAAACCTAGGTAGACTCAAACTGATTTCTAAGCTGTTAAAAACCGCCTCCTATCTGAGTGCATTTTGACAGTTTTACACAGTTAGACAGAGCTAGTTCATGTGTTTCATATATAACATTGTGCTCACTCCTGTGGAGTTATTTAAGAGTCAGCACTGATTGGCTAAAATGCATATCTGTCAAAGGACTGAGATAAGAGGGCAGTTAATCAAACAGGTAAAAAGTGTATTAATATAACAGTGCTGGTTATACAAAACTGGGGAATGGGTAATACAGGGATTATCTATCTTATTAAAAAATAAAAAAATCTGGAGTAGATGGTCCCTTTAATGATAAAAGCCAATTGGAAAGTTGTTTAAAATTGCATGCCCTATCTGAATCATTAAAGTTTAATTTTGACTAGACTGTCCCTTTAAACAAACCTAATAAAATGTTTTCAAACCATTGAAAGCCGTCAGTTTGCTGTTGCAGTCCTGAAACAAACCCTTGAGTATGTTTATTTTCTTTTCTTCTGTGGCTATTTTGAGACAGATATCAATGATCTTCAGCAATGATGAAGCAATCATTTTGTACCAAAGTTGCAGAGCCAGGGTTATTAATTCACCACTAGATTCACTAAAATCAACACTGGCATTAGATATACTGAAGACCTAATTTAAAAAAAAATAATTTATGAGGTTTTCCCTACAGTTACTGGTATTGGACACACACAAAATTCATAACTTGTTAAGTTGTTTATTCAAGTGTATTTATAAGTTATATTAAAACAAACAATAACAATTTAAACCTTGGCATATGTATATTATAACTTAAAATAAATAAAAAAATTGAATTAACATTTTTTTTTAACATACCACATGTCCTACACATAGCAATGAGATAGATAAAAATATAGAAGGGGGATTAAAAAAAATAAAAATAGGAAATAAGTAGTCAAAAATGAGGTTCTCAACCATTACCCCCAACTTTTTGAGAGCAACCAATTTTAATATAATTATGGTTTAGTGATCAGTTGATATATCATCTTCAAAAGCCAAACTACTTTTATTCATTGGTGTCAGTGTGTATACCATGTTTTAAAACCCCAAATTCCCTCTTTAAAAGGTGTTGGTGGATATCTCTGTTTTTAACAACCAAAAACTCCCCTTTTTTCAGTGGTGCCAGTGAGTAAATCATATTTTAAAACTAAAAGCCTTTTTAAATCATGTCAGCGGGTATCTCGCTCTTTAAGATAAATTATGAAAGTATATTGTTTTGTACAACACATAATTAAACATTTTACAGTGCAATCATAATGTGTTTAATAGCCCTTTAAGAATTAAAAGTCCCCCTTTTTATTAGAGTAAGGGGCTTTGTCTGTTTTCATTGTTGTTAGTAGATTTTGGTATCTTGATAAGTACTTACCATATCCTGGCTTTGCTGCTGTCCCCTTTCCACTCTATGGTCCCCATGTATTAACGGTTGAGCGGACAAGCTTCTCAACTCAAGAAGTTTTCAGTTCGCCTTCACAACATACGGACAGCGGACAGGATCCGTTGTTTGTATGTATCATTACACACTCAAGTGAGCATGTAATGCCTGCCCCCTTCTCTCGCATTACCAATCACATGAGAGAAGGGGCTGCTAATTACCGAGAGCGAGCAAGCACTCTGTGATTTCCCCTTGCCACCTCAGAGGTAGCGTAGCGTGTGAGAAGCAGCGGTCTAATGACCACTGCTTCTTACTTTGCAGGAAGCAGGCTCACATATGCGTACCTGCCCTGCAAGGGCTACAAAGCAGCTTTTGCTGTTTAGTACATGAAGGCCTATGTATTTTTGAAGAAAGCTGTGCACCTCTGTGTACGCCTCCCTAGACCACAGCATGCTGGGATTTGTAGTTCTTCATGGTCTAGGAGTGAGAAAATGCCTGTCTGCCACAGCAGAAGCAAAAACAAGAATGCAGTTGGTTGGTGGCTGATAGTATAGTGTTAGTATTATGGAGATTTTAGCAAATTTTGGAAAGGACACAAATATGCAAAAAGAACAATTTATCTTCCCTTATCCCCCAAAATAAGACCTGAATATACCCAGACACACCAAGCAATTTTTCAATTAATATTATGTAGTCACATAAAACAATTATGTTAAATGTAACCCTTTTCCTCTCACCACCAATACACCTGTTGGTGTCATTCCTATCAACCAGTAAGCATCAATACAGTGGTATCATTTGTACATTAACATGAATTTCCTGCTTGTCTCAAATTAAATTTAAACAGACCCCAAATCATTATTCCTGTAAATTAATTTAATTTTTTTCTTTGCTGTTTCATTTGAATGATTTTGAAGCACAATGTCCCTTTAAAAATACTTATTTTTAAAGCGTCAGTGTACTGTAATATCACTGTAACTGTATCTGTTTTATGCCTACGATTTGCACTCTATTGAAAGCATAGTAAGCAAAATCTTGTATTTAGGAAATAGCACGCGGCAATATATTTTTATTGCAAACCTCTTCATAACCCTTTCATAATTTACATTGAGGTTTCTAAAATGAACATGTTCTACATTTTTAATCAGAATATTCTTCATTATTGAAGCTCTTGAGTCCATGAAGTTATTAGATAAAAAGCAAGCAAGCAAAAAATATTTCCATATAATCTATAATTGAATAAATATCACAGTGTCCACATATTCTGGTAAATATAGGTTACATTAGAAGAAATTAGACAAAATAAAAATAGCTGTTTGGCAGCTTTGTAGTTTTGGGACTAGAAATTACCCTAATTTGGAAACTCCACAAAATTCCAGGAAGTTAATCAGATTTTCTGGCTACAAATCATTTGTACAGTGAGCCTGCGGGTATTAGATTGAGTGCCAACATACCACTTTACAAGTTTATTTCACAAAGCAACGAAAAAAAATCATTAGCAAATATAATTTCCCAGGACTGCTTACAAACAAAACAGCACTAAAGTTTCTTGATGCAGCTTCGAATTGTAAAATATATTGTTCTGGGTGATTTATGGGAATATTCCAAGGTCTTTCAATTAGGTTCACTTTATAAAACAAGCTATTTTTTTGTTTATTTTTTTTCTATTGTGATTGACAACGGCTTCATATAAAACCTATCTTTCTTATTCTAAAATATCAATGTCAAACACTACTATGCATCAGTACAATTTGCACCATAACCCTTACCTCTATTCTTCATAGTTAAAAATATTACAACAAGAGTATATATTTAGCATCATACATCATTAAACATGCTATGTTTGGACATTTTCCAAATCTTAACACAGTTTAGAATTAGACCATACATAATACAATTTCAGATTAGCTGCTACCCTACAATTTTTCTTTCTGATTTTTGCAGTCTTCATTATTAATGGAACTACATTTTGAGGTAGATTTTTTTTGCCAATTAGTCTAAGACTCAATAAAAAGGTCATTAAAATATGAATAACGATTTATTAGAATTGAAGTTCCTGTATGCTCCACTTTATTACCCTTTTAAACATTAAGGCAGTCCTCCAAAAATAATTCTTCAATGTTTAAAGGGACATAAAACCCAATTTTGTTCTTTCATGATTCAGATAAAGAATATCATTTTAAACAAATTTTCAATTGACTTCCATTATCAAATTTGCTTAAATCTCTTGGTATCCCTTATTGAAGAAGCAGCACTACTAGGAGCTAGCTGAATGCATTGAGTGAGCCAATAACATGAGACATATATGTGCAGCCACAAATCAGCAACTCTTGAGACTACCTAAGTATTCTTTTCAACAAAGGATTCCAAGTGAACAAAACAAATTAGATAATAGAAATCATTTAAAAAGCTGTTTAAAATCACATTGGTTTCATGTCCCTTTAAGGTGACATATTGCAGTGACATGGAGCTCAAAACATTCCAATCCTGTTTGAAACATCAGCAAAGTTTTTAATATACATAATTTAGTGACATAATCATCTAATGTAAGGATAAATTAGACACACCCACTACTACTCATTTATAAGAGTTCTATCCCATAAAATACCTTGATCTATCAAATATTTAAAAAATATTTTTTACTGGTGGTAAAGAAATATAGGAGGAAGTTTAAGTGTTAAGCAGAATAAAAGATCAAAAGAAAATTAAATTGGCATAAACATCCATATCCTAACGAAATAACGAGAGTCCAACACGTAGCTTTATTCTTCATTTCTTTCCTTTTTCTTTTTTTATATTTTATATCTTGTTCAAATAGGGGAAGATTCCATGCCTACTGCTAATGCCATTGAATATGTTAGAGTCTTTGATATACATAAGTTATATTTCTGAAATCCTCTGTATTTCTAGATATGATGCTGGTAAAAAGCTATCATTAGCATTACAACAACATTATTATAGTAATAACTATTATTATACTTTATATGTATTTTTTTTTTAGAACGCAGAATTTTCTTTTTCTATAATTATTAACAATGAGTGCTATATTTGTGAAAAATAAGATGCCGTTTTTGTTCACTTCTATGCCTTATATGCTAAATCCATTAATAATTAGAAAAGGTCATATGCTGACTAATTACAGCAACTGAATATGATTCTGAAAAGACTGTAATAGAGCTGGTTCAATACATTTTATACTACCGGGGTTCAAGAATGAAATGAGGCTCCTCCATCAGTCCAAACATTTATAGATTCTTGCAACTTCCTTGGCACCCTTACAGTGTCCGTGTCATCTCTGGCATATACACTTCAAGTTGTGTCATCTATAGCAGCTTCCTCGTGCCATCTTCTGTGCACTACGGACTCCATTTACCAAGCAGAGATTGCTGCTTTTAAGGTTCGTTGTATCAGGCCTTGCTAGCAGCCAATTGTCTACCAGCAAGCAGGGGGCGCAATGCTGTGCAATGTTGAATGCGGCCAGCATATGGTGTCCGCTCGCATCAACGTCCAACCAATAGAAAATGCAGTCCATTGGATTCACTCCAGCTGCAACCTATTTCTTTTTTAGGGCAAATGGGGACTGAATGAGCTTATATCTACTCCATCTCAAGTCCACCTTAATGTATCTGGACTTTATAACAAACTGATATGACACAGATAAAGGAAGAGTAATTGACTGCGCCCGGATTGTAAACAAGCTCACTAAAAAGGGACCTCCTAACAAAGATCCCGACTGTGGGTAAAGGTGCAGAATAAGAGCGCCAAAGGCTAAAGTCTACTATGAGGGCTAAAATAAACCTGCAACGCAACCGAGATGATTACAGTGGGCCACTAAAGATTGGTGACCTGTCTGACAAATCGTAAAGGCAAATATAAAAAAATAAAAACAATAAATTTAATATACAATTAGCTCAATCAGGCAAAACATAAACAGATAGAATATTGACCATATGAGTCAGGGATATTTAGGGTATTGTTCACTGACTCATAAGGTCAATATTCTATCCGTTTATGTTTGCCTGATTGAGCTAATTGTATATTAAATTTATTGTTTTTATATTTTTATATTTGCCTTTACAATTTGTCAGACAGGTCACCAATCTTTAGTGGCCCACTGTAATCATTTATGTTGCAGGTTTATTTTAGCTCTGATATGGCACAAATCTCATGACAATTGCCAGTGTCCCAGTACAATTTTCCCATTTCTTATAAGATTTCTCTAGGATGTACTGTATACTGCAATATTACTACTGACTAAGACTAGTATAAATCATGTATTTTTGTAGCTCTTTTACAGTCTAACTTTGATAAAAACGGCAAAATGCCAACATTTTAAAATCTTGCTGTGAATCTATTGTCTTTTGAATATGAATCATGTACATTAGTATGAAAGCACAGGGCCCAGGTGCAATCATTTAAGAAGGGCCCCCCCAAAAAAAGGTTAATTTGATACATTTTTTTTTTATATATATTTTTTTTACATTTAACACAGAAAAAAAAATGTGAATCGGATTACATGTCTGCAAAAGGAGGTACCCTGTGCCCACAGTCTGTGAGATGGTCTGATCCCCTCCCCAATTACTGTATATAGAGACACTGTTTAACCCACCAGTACTGTATATATTGAGTTAGTGACACAGTCTCTAATCTGCCGTTGTGATGGCTGGCTTGACCCTACCCGTCCCAATACTTTATAAAGTGACCACAGTAGTCTGTGACATGGCGCAGCCCCCCGTACTGTATATAGTGATACTGTATAGTGACACTGTTTACCCCCGCCCCTCCCCCCATGCTGTAGTAACAAGGTCTGTAATTTGCTGGTTCCACAAATGTACACACACACACACACACATACATGCATAAATACACACACAGTCACATACACACACACACATAAACACCAATGGGTAAAACAGAAACACTAACCCCTGTAATCAGAGACAGAGACACTAGTGAAGCATAATGTCACACTCACATGATATCAATGCAGGCAGTGGCAGGTCAACATTTTTTATTGAAACCCCCCTCTTTTTTTTTTTTTTAATCTGGGCCTCCTCGGGGGCCCAGTGGCATTTGTGACCTCTGCATCCCCTGTAGTCCCCTGTAGCTATAGAGTGAGACCCAGGACAATTGCTGAGGGCATTAAAATACAGGAGCAGGAAAATTAGCAAACACAGACTGGCAGGCAAAACCGCAGATGAACAGTAGGTAGAGGTGAAGATAGTGACTGGCAGCTACATGAACATTTGATAGTTGGCAGATACAGGAATTGGTAGTGAATAACAAGTATAAGAAAAAGCTACGGTTGACAGGAAGACAAGCAATTACAGCCAGTCTGAACATATGAATTAATATACAGCAGGTACAAAGGTATCAAAGTGTCCAAATCAGTATAGGCGTCTTGCCTCTCCTTTGCATAATTTCACCTTTCTATCCCCATCCCAACTTAAATGTGATATCTTGCAAATCAAGATCATTTTTATCATTGTCAATCTATGGGCATGTTTAAATAAATGCTGGACTGGTCCGGATGACTATTGTGGTAGGCAATTTGTATGGTATAAATGATTAATATCCTCTCACTTAATAATGTAGTCATTTTGCCCAGTGGGTCACATGGTCCAATGATTAGCTATATCACATATACTGTAGTACATGCCATCCACAATTTTTGGATTTTTTTTTTCTTTAGGTAACCAATATCTGCTCTTTTGTTTGTTTTGACCAAAAGGTCTTTAAAAAAAATATTTGACTCTTTTGAATATTATTCCATTTTATGCTTGTTGTATAAATGGTAACAAGGAAGCCCCCATTTTTATTTATGAATTATTTTACTATATTACAAGTGTATGCTGCAAAATATGTCATTCTATTTCCCAAGTGCCTCTATCTATCTATCTATCTATCTATCTATCTATCTATCTATCTATATATCTATGTCTGTCTATCTGTCTGTCTAATATCAAAGTGCATGTATTTTATTCCGAGCCACACACCTGTTTTTAAATGGACAGTCTACACTAAAATTGTTATTGTTTAAAAAGATAGATAATGCCTTAACAACCCATTCCCCAGTTGTTAACCCATTCACAACTAACATTGTTATATTAATATACTTTATAACATTGAAACCTCTAAATGTCTGCCTGTTTCTAAACGACTACAGACAGCCTCTTATCACATGCTTTTTTATTTGCTTTTCACAAAAGGAGACTGGTAGTTCATGTGGGCCATATAGATAACATTGTGCTCACGCCCGTGGCTTGTGGCAGACACTGCACTTAATGGATAAAATGCAACTCAATAGATAATAAACAGTCACAGTCATGTGATCAGGGGGCTGTTAGAAGATGCTTAGATACAAGGTAATCACAGAAGTAAAAAGTATATTAATAGAACAGTGTTGGTTATGCAAAACTGGGGAATGGGTAATAAAGGAATTATCTATATTTTAAAACAATAAAACTTCTTGTTTTACTGACTTGAATTTCAATAAAAGTCAATGCTCATTCTGTTATCAAATAAAATGTTACCATCACACACACACAAACGTTTATAACTATCTAGTTAGGATTCCTATTTCTACCGATATTGTGACATATATCTAGAACATCTAGATATTATAGCCAATAGGAGGCATTGAAGTACTGATAACGTCTAATGGAATTGTGCAATAAGAACGACAATATCTCTTGTCGGGTCAAGCAGTCTCAGATAAATGATGTCACTTTAGTAAGTTCAGATACTCCCTGCCACTTTACTGTGGAGATAAAACACCTGCCGAGCATACTTTAGATCCAGGCATTTGTCACATTATCTTTCTAACTGCAGTGACAGCACAGGGACCAACTATCACATTTTGTTTAATCTCACAAAGCACTGAGGCATGTTGATAAGATTTCTAAAACAATGATGCATTTTAATAGCTCTACATATGAGATATAATCAGTTTGACGCTGCTCTTATCATTAAATTCAAAGTAACAATTAAAATGTTTAAATAGAGAACCCATTAAAAATGGAATATATTGCTTTGTATACCTTCATTATATCGCTGGTAGATAATTATCATGTTGACTTGGTGTCTGATTAATTATGCATCATACATGTACAGCACTTAAAAGGCTTTTGCGACATGCATTATGTAAACAAGACGAAAAGGGAAATACTTTATCTGTATTTTTCTCTCCTATGACATTTCCTATGAAAAACTATTTCTTATGTATAGTGCACTAAAGGCAGTTATTGGAACTTGGAAAATGCTAACATGGGACTCAGTGCAGTTTTGTTTATCCATACAGCTCCGTACCGGTATTTTATTTAGATCATTGTATTTATCTCCATGACAACAAGGTATAAAGGTACTTTGCTAAACCATTACATCACATGGCTAAAAAAACAGGCAGTTAGTGCTTTTTATATAGCCTGGACAAATAGTTGTTCATGCTTTTATGTAATGTTATGTAATCTAGTTCTATCATTACCACTTTATTATTTTAACCAACCAGTAGTATGGGTCATTTTCAAGTGCAGCTCATGCCAAATGTTGGTGTCAGCAAGTAACTGTCATCCTGAGGCATGGTTGCAACTCTCATATTTTCAGCTTTAGTCTATGCAAATGTTATCATTTAACAAGGGCCACTACATTTGCTCAGGTCTGTGGTATCACATCCCTCAACAATATGGAAAGGCAAATAAATTATTTTAAAACTTGTGTTTGCATATAAAGATCTATCTATCTATCTATCTATCTATCTATCTGTCTGTCTGTCTGTCTGTCTGTCTGTCTGTCTATCTGTCTATCTATCATCTATCTGTCTGTCTGTGTCTAACTATTTATCTGTCTGTCTGTCTATCATCTGTATGTCTGTGTCTATCTATCTATCTATCTATCTATCTATCTATCTCTATCTGTCTGTCTATATATCATCTAGCTGTCTGTCTGTCTCTCTGTGTCTATCTGTCTGACTGTCTATCTGTCTGTCTTCCTGTCTGTCTGTCTGCCTGTCTGCCTATCGGTTGTGCAGCACTGTTAACCTAGCTCTTATATGGTAAAATTATTGCCAAGGAGATTAAACAGAGATCTCTTATTCTTTTTTACAGTGTGTTTTCTAAAAGTATCTTGACATTATTTAATTCTAGCTGAGAATTAAACAATGTACAGTATTGATTAATTACTATTTGTAACTCCTTAAAGGATAAGACCTTCCCCAATGTAAGATGGAAAGAGAAGGCCTCTTTTTATTCTCCTCGGTAATAATGTTATGCATCCAATAGCACAGGGTGTTTTACAGTGCAGGTTGCCTTATCCTTTGTGTGACTCTGATAGCACAATCTGCTATTTCAAGTGAATGGAAAAAAGGAAAAAAAGGTTTACTTTACTTTAAATGGATAGTGCAGCCCGTAATACAAGGGGTAAGTTAAGTGTTGTGCTCGAGTGCAATACAAAATATTTCTGGAAAATTTACAGACCTGAATTAAAGTTTTGATGCATATTAAATGTAAAATATGAGTTTATTATCTAAATTAATGTTTCAACAGTGATTTAAAGAGGTATGGTATATAAAAAAGTGCTGGACTGGGAATGGCTCAAAGGTGTTTATGCATGTGTATGTATATATATATAAATATTTGTGAGTATTTGCATAGGAAATTAGTACATCTAGGCAAGTATCCCCGCTTGCTTTTCCCCAGAAATTCTTAATATACAATGTTTCCAATGCACAATTGTGGGTAAGATATGCAAATTAGATATGCAAATTCTCAGTTTTTTTGCTTCAAAAATACTGTTTTGACACAGCGATCCTTTTAAACAGGATTATGACAGCAAACCAGAAATCACTCACTAGACAGCCTGTTTCGTTCTTTTTGGAACTCATCAGTAGGAGATAGATTTCTGGTTGCTGCATTGGTAAAGCTATTTTCATGGTTAAACCAAAATTCATTAAAATTATGGGGGGAGATAAGATATGGGGAGATTTTAATTTCAGTTTTTTTTATCTCCCCCCATAATTTTAATGAATTTTGGTTTAACCATGTAAATAGCTTTACCAATGCAGCAACCAGAAATCTATCTCCTACTGATGAGTTCCAAAAATAACGAAACAGGCTTGTCTAGTGAGTGATTTCTGGTTTGCTGTCATAATCCTGTTTTAAAGGATCGCTGTGTCAAAACAGTATTTTTGAAGCAAAAAAAATGAGAATTTGCATATCTAATTTGCATATCTTACCCACAATTCTCTTGTGCATTGGAAACATTGTATATTAAGAATTTATGGGGAAAAGCAAGCAGGGATACTTGCCTAGATGTACTAATTTCCTATGCAAATATTTACATTGATTTATATATATATGTGTATATATATATATATATGTATATGTGCATATATGTATGTATGTATGTATATGTTTGTATGTATATGTTTGTATATATATATATATATATATATATATATATATATATATATATATATATAAATGTATGTTGTTGGTTGGTGTGTGCACTCTCACCATCTATGTGCAACTGCCAGGGTGCTATGTGTATAATAGATAGATTCAAAAATCAAATAAGCACTCGCTGGACTTCAGTCATGACAACACGCTTTATTCTGTGACATTTCGGGACAACACACAGTCTGAGGAAGGGACTGTGTGTTGTCCCGAAACGTCACAGAATAAAGCGTGTTGTCACTGATGACTGAAGTCCAGCGAGTGCTTATTTGATTTTTGAATCTATATATATATATATATATATATATATATATATATATATATATATATATATATATTAAATATACAGGTCCCGCACTCTCCGCTGTGAAAACACAAACTTCTTTAATTGAGCTGTGACATTTCGGGGTAGTTAGCCCCTTCCTCAGACAGATAACAAATATGGTGCAACTTACTGCCCTTAAATACCCTCCACCATGTACTGTGAATGCTAAACACCTGCAGCTTCTCATCTGCGCAACTGAGCATGTTCAGAGATAAACTATGGTGGCTGCATTGGGACAAACAACTAAAAGCAAAGTTAAAAATGGAAAATGCCTGAAATTACTATGTAACAATATACATATAAACAAAAATGTAACCTAAGTAGCACTGATATATGTGATGAATAACGCGTCTTCACAATATGTGACAAAACTAGCAAATACAAAAATTATCTACAAATAAATATTACATCTTAACTAATGAGGGGAATAAGTAAAATGTTACTTAAAAAAAAAACAGGCAGGGGAGGCGGGGCGTAGCCGTGCAGGGACATGGCCGCTGTTTAGAAAAGCTCCGTGCAAGCCATAGGTCTCCAGCCTAATAATCAAAGTTAAATCCGGGAATTTACACTTAAAAAGCTTATAATCTGCTAGATGACCCTTCCCCACAGACTCCGGTAAGCGGAAAGAGAAGAGAAAGAGCTCCGTCATTGTTAAAAAGAACTTACCACTATACCGAGTGAGGCAGACTGCAAAGTGACAAGCGGCAAGTGACATTCTCACGAAAGTAAAGTAAAGTATTCAAATTTCTGCTCAATACCTTAACCGAACAGCCACCGGGACTGGAAGAACACTTGATGCGGGACCTGTCTGGAGGAGGTCAAATGCAAACATTGCGCTGCCATTACGCAGGGCCACGCGGTAAGACAACTCAGGAGCAAGGAGTGGGAAAAGATACGGCTAGCCCAAAAGTAAAACAGCTAAGCATAAAACTTGGTCTAAGGAGTTTTCGTGTTGGTTGCAAGTACATCTGTCCTGGCCATAGACAAATAGACTGATACCTTTGGAGCAGGCCAGTGCAGGGGAACTGTAGACAGTAAGCGAGAAGAGGAAACATCAGAAACTGAGGGATGTGCTCCCAACTACAAAATAGAAACTTTATTAATATCTACCCTCTCACAGCCACCCTTTTCTGGGAAATACAATAATAGGAGCCTTGCTGGACTCCTTTCCCCAAACCACACATTGAAACAGCCTGAAATCTAACGTCTACAGGCCACAATACTCGACAATGGCAGCCAAGAAAAATACTAAATCTGACAAAAAACTGACAGGCATCACTTCAGTGAACTCTTTCTTTACCAGACAAGAAACAGAGACGCCAGAACAGTTGCAGACACCCCTTAATGATGAATCTACACAGCAGGAACTGCGCCTTGCTGCTCACACCACAAACTCGGACCAATTATCTCAGATACAATCTACTATCTCACTACTACCCTCTAAATCTGACCTCGCAGAACTAAAAACATTTATTAAGACTGAAATGTCATCTCTGAGGAAAGACATAAGTGAAATGGGATCAAGGCTCGAATACTTAGAGGAAGGCCAAGATTCATTGAACAATATTGTGTCTGATGTCAACCACCAACTAACAAGGCACGAATCTATAGTTCAATCACTCCAACTGAAAATTGAAGATTTGGACAATCGTAATCGACGCAGTAACTTAAGGATAAGAGGTGTTCCAGAAGAAGCTACTAAGGAATCGCTGCCTTCTTACCTCCTGCAAATGTTTGAATATATTGCCCCAAATGTCAAGCTCTCTGAAACATCAATGGAAAGAGCACATAGGGCTCTTAAACCACTCCCTATCCCACCAAAACCTCCTAGAGATATCATTATCAAATTTACAAATTATCTAGACAAGGAAGCTATCTGGAAACAAGTGCGACTCCAAGGAGAAATTAGATTCCAAACATACAGTATTCAAATATTCCAAGACATCAGTCCAGCCACCATAGAATGAAGAAGAGAGATTCGCTTCATCACCCAAAGACTACAAGAGAGGAAGGTGAAATACAGATGGGGATTCCCCTTCAGTCTAATTGTACAGAAGGAAGGTAGAACGTACATATACAGAGACTCAACAGATATAGACTCTTTCTCTAAAGGCTTGAACATTGACTTTCCACAATCTGATCTACCGAATCCATCCACACACCAGAATGACCCTCCCCTCCCTCAGAGACCGCAATGGTCAACTGTTCAGCGAAAGAAGAAAAAGACAGAAGACACTATGTCGGATATATAAAGATGTTCCATGAGACTGGAATTGTGTCCAGATACTAAAAAAACAGTCCACTGGAGATACCTCACCCAATCTCGACAAGAACTGATAAGTATATAGAGAGTTATACAATACTGTTGTTTGCTATTGCTTTACATTTAGAACTAGGCAATGGGAACTCAATAGATACTAACTAAAATCTATGGATGAAAGATGAACAGACTTGGTCACTGTCTGACATATGTATCAATGAACAAACTAACTATGTGATCGAAAATTACCCTCAAATTAAGAGGTTATGCTTGTCAGTGTGTTGAAGAGTTAACATTGCCAATTTTGTTTTTTCAAAAGTTATATAGACAGGAATGCCTTGTTTTAATATTCTAGTCCTATACAAGAAGTTAAGTTATTACTAGTTAAACAGTTAATATGTAAGAAATTAAAAAGTCCTGGACTGTATGTTATGAAAGTGATAACAACAACAAACTTATGTAGCAAACTAATCAGAAGATCTTAATTACTGAGATAATGAGAAACAGTTAATTAGTTAAAATCAGTTGAAAAATATTGTCTTACCCAAGTATACAGAATAAACTGAGAAAGTTGAGCAGAGGTCTAATATCTAGCCAAGTAATTCCCTACTTGTAATATTTACCTGTGAGCTGGAGACCTACTAAATGGCATGCTACCTCATGAATGTTAATATGATGACTCTAGTTTCTGTTTTCGTTTTTATTTGTTCCCCCCTTTTCTCAAATCTCTCTTTTCCGTTCACAGTTGGCAGTCCTGTCCTGTCCTGTCCTGCAACCATAAATCACTTCCCAAAAAAAGTACTTGTGTATGTAATCCATATTCTATCCACATTAATTTCACAATCCATCTAGATCATGGCTAAACAAGTAAAACGTAACACACACACAAATGAATTACAACTATATTCCATTAATGCAAAAGGTCTCAACATACCACAAAAGAGATCCGTAGTACTGAGAGACAGTCGTAGCCAGGGAGCAGATGTGTTGTTCCTCCAAGAAACACACTTTAGAAAGGGAAGAGAACCCACTACCTTTGCTAGCCAATTCGGAATCTGTTTTTGGGCTTCACATCACAAACATAAGAAACAAGGTGTTGGTATCATAATCAAAAGAGGTATTCCCTTTGCAGAATTAAATACCATCAGAGATAAAGAAGGTAGATATATTATAGTAATCGGTATACTCTATAACCGACCGGTGACACTGGTTTCAGTATATGCGCCAAACACAGGCCAACACAAATTCATTAAAAAGCTCACTAATATAATATTAGATTACCAGAAAGGACCGCTTTTAATGTGTGGGGATTTTAATATAGTTTTAAACCCGGAAATAGACAGCTCTTCGCAGCGATCATCATTACCTACCTCACAGCTAAACAAAATAAAATCATATCTCAAACAAGTTGTCGCCCAAGATGTATGGAGAACTTTACACCCGCTAAGTAGGGACTACTTGTTTTACTCATATCCTCACGAGACCTACACTAGAATAGATTATATATTTACAGACATAGGTGGCTTAGCACTATTTAAATCAGCAAAGATTAACTCAATCACTTGGTCAGACCACTCATCGGTGGTCGGCTCCCTCATATGGCCATCTAAACCTATTAAAGATTTTGTTTGGCGACTAGACGATTATTTATATGCTCTAAAAATTGACAAAGTACTAACGGAATACTTCCAATTTAACACCTCATCAGTAGCATCCCCTCAAACACTATGGGAAGCGCACAAAAGCGTCATACGAGGCGAAATGATGGCTATAAAAGGATACCATAATAAACTTAAAAGAGAAGCAGTTAAGACATTCCTAGATAAAATCCAACAACTGGAGGACAGACATAAACACTCCCCTTCCGATAAGGAGGTACTGAGGGAACTGACTACTGAAAAACGAAAACTAGCATCACACTTATCCAAAGAAATTAAGAGAAAAGCATTTTATAACCGACAAAGACGCTATGAGGGCCGCAACAAATTCGGGAGGCTTCTAGCAAGATACCTTAAACACAAAAACCACAAAAAATACATTTTACACATTACTGACGAACAAGGGCAATCTCGACACTCTACACCTGGAATAGCACGAGTATTTCGGAAATTTTTCCAAAAATTATACAATATTAGAAATAACCCGCTCCATCAATCAGAAACCCCCCAATTGCGCCCAAGTATAATAGACAATTACCTTAAACACTTGAAACTTCCAACTATCACTCCCGAACAAAAAGATACTTTAGAAGAACCTCTGACAGTAGAAGAAATAGAACTAGTAATTAAAGACCTACCCACAGGGAAAACACCTGGCCCAGATGGCTTTACTCACAAGTACTACACTACATTTAGAGAGACACTGTCCCCACAAATGTTAAAATACTTCCAATCCATAGAGTCCTCCGGCGGGTTTTCGGCTAGGGCCCTAGAGGCCCATATAACACTTCTACCAAAACCAAATAAATCTAATTCTCTACCTGCGAACTATCGTCCCATTTCGTTATTAAACACGGACATTAAAATATTTGCGAAAATTCTATCACATAGACTGAATAAAATCCTTCCCCACATAATACATTCTGACCAAGTTGGTTTTGTTCCGGGCCGCGAAGCCAAAGATAACACGGTAAGAGCACTATACCTTATCCATTATATCACCAAAAAAAATATACCATCCCTATTCTTATCTACCGATGCCAAAAAGGCATTCGATCTCATAGCATGGGACTTCTTAAAAGCCACTTTATTGCAGATAGGTCTAGGCCCCCAAATAATAACTCGTATTTTCTCACTTTATTCTCAACCGAGCGCTCGCATACTGATAAATGGATCCTTATCCGACCCCTTTACTATAACAAATGGAACGCATCAGGGATGCCCCCTTTCACCTCTTTTGTTTACCTTTGTAATTGAGACGTTAGCAACTAGTATTAGGAATAACCCACAAATACACGGTATTAACATTGGCACACAACAATATAAAGTCTCTCTTTTTGCAGATGATATGCTCTTCTCCATCACAGCTCCCAAAGAGTCAATCCCACAAATAAATCAAGAACTAGAGATTTTTCACACACTCTCAAATTTCACCATTAACAAGTCCAAATCTGAGATTCTAAGTATAAACATGAACAAACACGGCATACACAATATAAAACAACTCACATCATTTTCATGGTGTTATTCTTCACTTAAATATCTAGGGGTCAAATTAGCGCCAACCTATGACGACATGTTCAATATGAACTACATTCCTCTTAAACGGACAATTATAAATGACCTCTCCTCATGGAGATCTAAACAGATATCTTGGTTGGGACGTATAGAGGTTATTAAAATGAATATTTTCCCAAAAATACTCTACTACCTACAAACACTACCCATCCCATTACCCACAACTTACTTACCTTCTATACAAAAAGCTTTTAATGATTATATTTGGAACAGAAAACCGCCTAAAATAAATAAAAACATAATGTATTCACCCAGATCTCAGGGGGGAATGGGAGTTCCGAATCTTGAATTGTATAGACAGGCAATTGTTTTACAGAGGGTTGTGGACTGGAACATTCACTACCAACACAAACGCTGGATTCCCTTAGAACATCTAATTCACCAAAAACCTCATCTAGGTAGACTGTGTTGGGACATCTCCAATAAGCCCCAGCTCAAAACAGATAGTAACCCGATAACGAGTGAGACATTCAGGACATGGGACAAAATCATTAACACATCCTTATTTATCTCCTCCAAACCATCTCCATTGACGTCCCTCTTGGAGAATGGGGAATTTATATTGTACCCACCTGCTACCATGATAGACCCAGTAAACCAAACTACAGACATAACAGTACGGACCATGATCGCAAACGAATCGATTCGCACGCAATCAGATCTGATTGCGGATGGTCATGAATGTTTCTCCAATTGGTTCACATACCGACGAGCTAGAAACTATATACTTAAACACAAAGACTACAATAATCTGTCTAGACCGTTGACAAACTTTGAATCCTTATGCATACAAACACCACCACTCAGACATACACTATCCATGATTTATAAACTATTATCCCAGAAACCCCCGGGATATATACCCCCATTTTTAGAAAAGTGGGAAACAGACCTAGGTATTATTATATCACCCCAAACAAGCCACTCCATTCTACAAGCCACTAGAAAATCCTCTGCTTCATCCTCTATCCTAGAACTCAATTTCAAACTACTACATAGATGGTATTTTACCCCAAAGAAGCTACACAGGTTATTTCGCTCCCATCCAAACACATGTTGGAGATGCGGACACGTAAATAGTAATGATGCACATATGTGGTGGTGGTGTAATGACATTCAAAATTTCTGGCGACACGTAATTAAAGAAATAGAAACTATTCTGGAGATTATACTCCCTCTGGACCACACGATATGGCTGCTAAATAAACCCCCAAACATTAAACATAAACCTTATTTAAGATTATTCACGATAATGACAAACGGAGCAAAACTACTAATAGCCAAAAATTGGAAAAGTAATAAAGGCCCTTCATTGGATATGTGGGTTGAAAAAGTTACAGACCTTTTAGAGCTTGAAGAATATTATTATCTCAAAAATGCAAAAATGGAAACTTATGCAGAAATATCCCAAACCTGGGAAACTTACATACACACAAAGTAATCCTATAAATATACCTCCTACTGGTTGCGGGCGGGACAGGACTCGTCCATCACTATCTCTTCCTTTTCCTTTTTTTTTTTTGAAAATCCCTTTATTCCTTTTTCCTTTCCCCTTTAAACTAATGTTATAAATTCATATGACCAGAAGTTTTTGTTCGTTTATGCAAAATTATGAAAATATAAGACAACTATTGAACATGTATACTGGAGGAGCTGCGTCTCCCATTTCTTGTATGTTACTTCATTATTTTCAATAAAGTTGTTGGAAAAAACAAAAAACAAACAAAAAAAAAAACAGGCAAGTAATGAATATCAAGTGTAATTATGAAATCCATACCCTGTAACAGGACATAATTAATTTGACCAGGAAGACAAATAAAACCTACCTACGGCAAAAATTGCTTTAACTAGGTGGGAATATGTCAAAAAGACATCAAAATTATGAATACAATCGAAATCATCCCTGTATAATCTAATAACTGACAGACTCAGAGTATGACTATCAGATTAGTATGAATCTATGGCTAGCTGTACTACACAATAAACTATGATGTGTAAAATATGTACAAACAGGATCATTACAAGAAACATTGCATATCAAAATGGGTATTAAGGCCCCTAGGTATTAAAGTATCCAAGGTGTAAATCCACCTGGTCTCTTTTTGCAACAACAATTTTGCCCTATTACCCCCTCTCAGTAAGGGAGGGACGTGATCAATGATCACGTATCGCAAATCAGCCACAGAATGTTTGGCAGACAAAAAGTGTCTAGTCACTTGCTGATCACTTTCACCAGTGGCTAGGGCAGCACGTATGGATGCCCTATGATTGGCCATATGGGTGTATAGATCATCATTCGTTTTGCCAACGTAATATCTGCCACAGCAACAGTGCAGCATGTACACTAAAAACTTGGTACATGTGACTCTGTGCTTAATTGCATAGCGTTTGTTGTGCCATGGGTGGACAAAATGGGTGGTTTGTACCAACCCATTACAGGTACTACAACCCATATACTTAAAACAACCATATTTAGCTTTCCCTAACCAAGTCTTGTTGGTATAACTTTGGACATTGTCAGGACACATTGAGGGTATTTAAGGGGAATAAGTTGCACTATATTTGTTATCTGTCTGAGGAAGGGGCTAACCACCCCGAAACGTCACAGTTCAATTAAAGAAGTTTGTGTTTTCACAGCGGAGAGTGCGGGACCTGTTTATTTCATTTGTTTACTTTTCCTACCCAGAGCACCCCAGAAGTTGGAAGTTTATTGTGTGTGCACTGTGCAGATCCCCTGCTTGATGTGTATATGTGTATATACAGCATATATGTATGTATTTGTATATATATATATATATATATATATATATATATATATATATATATATATATATATATATATATATATATATATATGTGTATGTATATATGTGTGTGTATGTATATATATATATATATGTATGTGTGCATATATGTTTGTATGTATATGTTTGTATATATATATATATATATACAGTATATATATGTATGCGTATGTATATATATATATGTGTGTGTATGTTTATGTATGTATGTATGAATGTATGTATATGTATGTGTGTATATATAATATATATAATCCAAGGGCTGATTTGACGTGCTCGTGCACGCTTTCCCCATAGGTATCAATTGGGAGAGAGTGTTAAAAAAAAAACTAACACCCGAAGCGCGGAATGAAAATCTCCGTAACACAACCCCATTGATGTCTATGGGGAAAAAAAGTTACGTTTAAACCTAACACCCTAACATAAACCCCAAGTCTTAACACCCCTAATCTGCTGCCCCGATATCACCAACACCGAAATAAAGTTATTAACCCCTAATCTGCTGCTCCTGACATTGCTGCCACTAATACAAATTATTAACCCCAATTCCGCTGCTCCCCAACATCGCTGCCACTAATAAAAGTTATTAAACCCTATTCTGCCGCTCACCAAGAACGCCTCCACTATAATACATTTATTAACACCTAAACCTCTGGCCTCCCACATCACTGCCACTAAATAAACCTATTAACCCCTAAACCGCCAGCACCCCACATCGCAAAAAAAAATATTAAGCTGTTAACCCCTAAACCTAACAACCCACTACTTTATATTAAAATTACAATACCCCTATCTTAAAATAAATAAAAACTTACCTGTGAAATTAAAAAACCTAAGTTTTAACTAACAATTAACCTAACTATTATACTAAACTATTATACTAAAATTAAAATAGCTACCAATTAAAAAAACTAAATTACACATTAAAAAAAAACTAACACTTCTAAAAAAATGTAAGTCTAAAATTACAAAAAATAAAAAATAGAAAAATATTAAAAATAACAAACACTAAATTAAGAAAAATAACAAACGAAATTATCAAAAATAAAAACATTTACACCTAATCTAATAGCCCTATGAAAATAACCCCCCCATTAAAAAAAAACCCTAGCCTACAATAAACTACCAATAGCCCTTAAAAGCGTCTTTTGTAGGGCATTGCCATAAAGAAATCAGCTCTTTTACCTGGGAAAAAAAAATACAAAAACCCACCACCCAGTCACCGCCATACACTGAATCTTCAATGCAAGGAAGCCTTTTCAAAATGGTGTCCCTTGCATTCCTATTGTCTGATTTGATTCTTGAAATTCAAATCAGCCAATAGAATGAGAGCTTATGAAATCCTATTGGCTGTTCAAATCAGCCAAAAGGATTTCAGTAGCTCTCATCCTATTGGCTGATTTGAATTTCAAGAATCAAATCAGCCAATAGGAATGCAAGGGATGCCATTTAAAAAGGCTCCCTTGCATTGAAGATCCAGTGTAAGGCGGTGATCGTATAAAGAGGACACTCCGTGCTGGATGTCTTCAAGGATGGATCCACTCCGCACCGCCAGGATGAAGATAGAAGATGCCACCTGGATGAAGATTTCTCGCCGCCTGGATGAGGATGGATGTCCGGACTTCAGAAACTGTGAGTGGATCTTCGGGGGTTAGTGTTAGTTTTTTTTAGAGTTAGGTTTTTTATTTTGGGGGGTTGGTTGGGTAGTGGGTTTTACTGTTGGGGGGGGTCTTTGTATTTTTTCCAGGTAAAAGAGCTGATTTGTTTAGTGCAATGCCATACAAAAGGCCCTTTTAAGGGCTTTTGGTAGTTTATTGTAGGCTAGGGTTTTTTTTTATTTTGGGGGGGACTTTTTTATTTTTATAGGGATATTAGATTAGGTGTAATTGTTGTTATTTTTGATAATTTCTTTTGTTATTTTTCTTAATTAAGGCCTAGATTTAGAGTTTGGCGTTAGCCGCGAAAACCAGCGTTAGAGGCTCCTAACGCTGGTTTTAGGCTACCGCCGGTATTTGGAGTCACTCAAAATAGGGTCTAACGCTCACTTTTCAGCCACGACTTTTCCATACCGCAGATCCCCTTACGTCAATTGCGTATCCTATCTTTTCAATGGGATCTTTCTAACTCCGGTATTTAGAGTCGTGTCTGAAGTGAGCGTTAGACATCTAACGACAAAACTCCAGCCGCAGGAAAAAAGTCAGTAGTTAAGAGCTTTCTGGGCTAACGCCGGTTTATAAAGCTCTTAACTACTGTACTCTAAAGTACACTAACACCCATAAACTACCTATGTACCCCTAAACCGAGGTCCCCCCACATCGCCGACACTCGAATAATTTTTTTTAACCTCTAATCTGCCGACCGCCACCTACGTTATCCTTATGCACCCCTAATCTGCTGCCCCTAACACCGCCGACCCCTATATTATATTTATTAATCCCTAATCTGCCCCCCACAACGTCGCCTCCACCTGCCTACACTTATTAACCCCTAATCTGCCGACCGCAAAGCGCCGCCACCTACGTTATCCTTATGTACCCCTAATCTGCTGCCCCTAACACCGCTGACCCCTATATTATATTTATTAACCCCTAATCTGCCCCCCACAACGTCGCCTCCACCTGCCTACACTTATTAACCCCTAATCTGCCGAGCGGACCTGAGCGCTACTATAATAAAGTTATTAACCCCTAATCCGCCTCACTAACCCTATAATAAATAGTATTAACCCCTAATCTGCCCTCCCTAACATCGCCGACACCTAACTTCAATTATTAACCCCTAATCTGCCGACCGGAGCTCACCGCTATTCTAATAAATGGATTAACCCCTAAAGCTAAGTCTAACCCTAACACTAACACCCCCCTAAATTAAATATAATTTAAATCTAACGAAATTAATTAACTCTTATTAAATAAATTATTCCTATTTAAAGCTAAATACTTACCTGTAAAATAAATCCTAATATAGCTACAATATAAATTATAATTATATTGTAGCTATTTTAGGATTAATATTTATTTTACAGGTAACTTTGTATTTATTTTAACCAGTTACAATAGTTATTAAATAGTTAAGAACTATTTAATAGCTAAAATAGTTAAAATAATTACAAATTTACCTGTAAAAGAAATCCTAACCTAAGTTACAATTAAAACTAAGACTATACTATCAATAAATTAATTAAATAAAATACCTACAATTACCTACAATTAACCTAACACTACACTATCAATAAATTAATTAAATAAACTACCTACAATTAACCTAACACTACACTATCAATACATTAATTAAATAAACTACCTACAATTAACCTAACACTACACTATCAATAAATTAATTAAATACAATTCCTACAAATAAATACAAATAAATAAACTTGCTAAAGTACAAAAAATAAAAAAGAACTAAGTTACAAAAAATAAAAAAATATCTACAAACATAAGAAAAATATTACAACAATTTTAAACTAATTACACCTACTCTAAGCCCCCTAATAAAACAACAAAGCCCCCCAAAATAAAAAATGCCCTACCCTATTCTAAATTACTAAAGTTAAAAGCTCTTTTACCTTACCAGCCCTGAACAGGGCCCTTTGCGGGGCATGCCCCAAGAAGTTCAGCTCTTTTGCCTGTAAAAAAAAACCATACAATACCCCCCCCCAACATTACAACCCACCACCCACATACCCCTAATCTAACCCAAACCCCCCTTAAATAAACCTAACACTAAGCCCCTGAAGATCATCCTACCTTGTCTTCACCTCACCAGGTATCACCGATCCGTCCTGGCTCCAAAATCTTCATCCAACCCAAGCGGGGGTTGGCGATCCATCAACAGGTGGCTGAAGAGGTCCAGAAGAGGCTCCAAAGTCTTCATCCTATCCGGGAAGAAGAGGCGATCCGGACCGGCAACCATCTTGATCCAAGCGGCATCTTCTATCTTCATCCGATGACGACCGGCTCCATCCTGAAGACCTCCACCGCGGACCCATCTTCTTCCGGCGACGTCCAACTGCAGAATGATGGTTCCTTTAAGGGACGTCATCCAAGATGGCGTCCCTCGACTTCCGATTGGCCGATAGGATTCTATCAGCCAATCGGAATTAAGGTAGGAATATTCTGATTGGCTGATGGAATCAGCCAATCAGAATCAAGTTCAATCCGATTGGCTGATCCAATCAGCCAATCAGATTGAGCTTGCATTCTATTGGCTGTTCCGATCAGACTTTGGAGCCTCTTCTGGACCTCTTCAGCCACCGGATGATGGATCGCCAACCCCCGCTTGGGTTGGATGAAGATTTTGGAGCCAGGACGGATCGGTGATACCTGGTGAGGTGAAGACAAGGTAGGATGATCTTCAGGGGCTTAGTGTTAGGTTTATTTAAGGGGGGTTTGATTTAGATTAGGGGTATGTGGGTGGTGGGTTGTAATGTTGGGGGGGGGGTATTGTATGTTTTTTTTTTACAGGCAAAAGAGCTGAACTTCTTGGGGCATGCCCCGCAAAGGGCCCTGTTCAGTACTGGTAAGGTAAAAGAGCTTTTAACTTTAGTAATTTAGAATAGGGTAGGGCATTTTTTATTTTGGGGGGCTTTGTTGTTTTTGTAGGTAATTGTAGGTATTTTATTTAATTAATTTATTGATAGTATAGTGTTAGTTTTAATTGTAACTTAGGTTAGGATTTATTTTACAGGCAAATTTGTAATTATTTTAACTATTTTAGCTATTAAATAGTTCTTAACTATTTAATAGCTATTGTACCTGGTTAAAATAAATACAAAGTTACCTGTAAAATAAATATTAATCCTAAAATTATAATTTATATTGTAGCTATATTAGGATTTATTTTACAGGTAAGTATTTAGCTTTAAATAGGAATAATTTATTTAATAAGAGTTAATTTATTTAGTTAGATTTAAATTATATTTAATTTAGGGGGGTGTTAGTGTTAGGGTTAGATTTAGCTTTAGGGGTTAATCCATTTATTAGAATAGTGGTGAGCTCCGGTCGGCAGATTAGGGGTTAATAATTGAAGTTAGGTGTCAGCGATGTTAGGGAGGGCAGATTAGGGGTTAATACTATTTAATATAGGGTTAGTGAGGCGGATTAGGGGTTAATAACTTTATTATAGTAGCGCTCAGGTCCGGTCGGCAGATTAGGGGTTAATTATTGTAGGTAGGTGGAGGCGACGTTGTGGGGGGCAGATTAGGGGTTAATAAATATAATATAGGGGTCGGCGATGTTAGGGCAGCAGATTAGGGGTACATAGGGATAATGTAAGTAGCGGCTGTTTACGGAGCGGCAGATTAGGGGTTAATAATAATATGCAGGGGTCAGCGATAGCGGGGTCGGCAGATTAGGGGTTAATAAGTGTAAGGTTAGGGGTGTTTAGACTCGGGGTACATGTTAGAGTGTTAGGTGCAGACGTAGGAAGGGTTACCGCATAGCAAACAATGGGGCTGCGTTAGGAGCTGAACGCGGCTTTTTTGCAGGTGTTAGGTTTTTTTCAGCTCAAACAGCCCCATTGTTTCCTATGGGAGAATCGTGCACGAGCACGTTTTTGAGGCTGGCCGCGTCCGTAAGCAACTCTGGTATCGAGAGTTGAAGCTGCGTTAAAAATGCTCTACGCTCCTTTTTTGGAGCCTAACGCAGCCTTTATGTGGACTCTCGATACCAGAGTTATTTTTATGGTGCGGCCAGAAAAAAGCCGGCGTTAGTTTTTCGGGTCGTTACCGACAAAACTCCAAATCTAGGCCTTAGTGTTTGCTATTTTTTGTATTTTCATATTTTTTATTTTTTGCAATTTTAGACTTAATTTTTTTTAGTAGTTTTTGTAATTGGTAGTTATTTTAATTTTAGTATAATAGTTTAGTATAATAGTTATGTTAGGTTAATTGTTTAAACTTAGTTTTTTTTTAATTTCACAGGTAAGTTTTTATTTATTTTAAGATAGGGATATTGTAATTTTAATTTAAAGTTAGGGGGTGATAGGTTTAGGGGTTAATAGTTTAATTTATTAGTGGCAATGTGGGGGGCTGGCGGTTTATGGGTTAATAGGTTTTTTAGTAGTGGCGATGTGGGGGGTTGGCGGTTTAGGGGTTAATAGGTTTAGTTAGTGGTGGCGAGCGTTGGAATAGGGGTTAATAACTTTATTATAGTGGCGGGGATGTGGGCGGGCGGCAGATTAGGGGTTAGTAAGTTTTAAATAGTGCTTGCGATGTTGGAGGGTGGCGGTTTAGGGGTTAATAGGTAGTTTATCTGTGTTAGTGTACTTTGTAAGAGTTTAGTTATTAGTTTTGGGAAACATTTTTGTTACACAAAATTCATAACTACTGGTCTCAGATGGCGGTATGGATTGTGTCTGTATAGGCTGTAACGCAATCATTTTAGCCTCACTGCATAACCTTTAATACCAGTACTATGAAAATCCCACGCAAAAACATAATTTTTTGAGTGTGGGATTGACATTGCGTTACAGGCTAAAATGCTTGCAGTATAGCTATACCAACACGACTTGTAATAGCTGCGTTACTGTTTTTATGCTGAAATTGCGATTTTTTTCAGTGTTAAAATCGTAACGCACAACTCGTAATCTAGGTGAAAGTGAAGAATAACACAAATCTGAGCCTCTGAGCAGTCTAAAATAAGTTTAAAATCACCCTTTCACTTTCCTCCCTCCCCCTAAGAATGCTGATAGGCTAGAAAACTTCACAGGCTTCCACTGACAGGCTGAGAGAAACTTTCAATTTATTTTGCTGCTCCTTCCTGGTTTGCATTAAAGGGACAGTCTACACCAGAATTTTTATTGTTTTAAGAGACAGATAATCCCTTTATTACCCATTCCCTAATTTTGCATAACCAACACAGTTATATTAATATACTTTTTACCTCTGTGATTACCTTGTATCTAAGCCTCTGCAAACTGCCTCCTTATTTCAGTTCTTTTGACAGACTTGCATTTTAGCCAATCAGTGCTGACTCCTAGGTAACTCCAAGTGCGTGAGCACAAAGTTATCTATATAACACATGAACTAACACCCTCTAGTGGTAAAAAACTGTAAAAATGCATTCAGATAAGAGGTGGCCTTCAAGGTCTAAGAAATTAGCATATGAACCTCCTAGGTTTAGCTTTCAACTAAGAATACCAAGAGAACAAAGCAAAATTGGTGATAAAATTAAATTGGAAAGTCGTTTAAAATGAAATACCCTATCTGAATCATGAAAGTTTATTTTGAACTAGACTGTGCCTGTAATTGAATAATACCTGCATGCATCAGAAAAAACGGCATACACCAACCAAAAACGAAAAATGAAAATTTTTAAACAAAATTAAAAGTTTTTATTTTCTTTTTTAATTTTTTTCCATTTTCGGTCGGTTTAGTTTTCGGTAAAGCAATAAAAATAATGAACATGCCATTTTCGTTATTTTCTTTGATTCTTCAAAAATCAACTGCACATGTCTACTAGACATGATGATGTAGCCTTAGAATAATATGTAGCTATGTTTTTACCATTATATTAGTTAATGTTGCCAATATAAGTGTAAAAGTGTAGTTTCTATACAGTACTCTAGATTCTATAAAATAATGGGTGCAGCCATGTTTGAACTAGTTTTCTATTTATCTCTGTCTTCTGCTAAAAGCAATTAGAGACAGATATATAAACCAGGCACCAGCTAAAACTTTTCAACTTTTAATATGCTCGCTGCCCGACACATGCAAAAACTTACTTCTAGCAGCATTAGAGTGGGAGCGATAAATAGCACTCCACTCGTAATCTTGCCCTAAGTAATGATGGACTTATATTTATGTATTGCAACATAGTACTAATAAAGAAAACACAGGACAGTTTAATTAAAGGTGCAGTCCCTTCAATTTAACATTAGAATATGAAACATGTTACATAATTTTAAAGTATATGCGTGGCTCTCAGTGGCCCAGATTGATAGAGATACACTGTTAGAAGATAAGAACGTAACCAATCCCAGAGACAAAACTAAGGAGACCAGAGATATACAATTTATCACACAATATTCTAATCAATATAATGAAGTGTGTGAGATTGTTAAAAAACATCTCACGATGTTGGCAGCTGAAGATTGTTTTGGTTTGGACCCACAGAAACATGTGAGATTTACTTATAGGAGATGGAGAACATTGGGGAACATTGTTTCCCCTTCAGTACCTATCACACGAAAAAAACAATCCTCATGGCTAGAAGGAAAGGGATTACACAAATGTGGTTTTAAGGACTGCAAGGCATGCAAACATATTGCAGTTGGTAGTTCATTTACATCTACCAGTACAGGAGAAAGTTACAACATCAATAGTTGTGTCAGTTGTAGGACAAAAGGAGCGATATATTTAATTGAGTGTACTTTATGCCGTTTACAATACATTGGAAAAACCCTCCGAGAAGTAAGATCTTGCATAAGGGAACATTTGTCAAGCATGACTGTAGACACAGAATCAAGTAGAAAAAGAGAGCATAAGCTATTACCGATAGCTAGACATTTTATAGACAAACACACATGTAACACGGATTCCTTGAGATGGACAGTTTTGGAGAAAGTCTCCCTCTCTGTTAGAGGGGGCGATCTAGACAAAATCTTAGTAAACGAGAGCTTTACTGGATATAGTGTCTAAAAACCAGAATACCACAAGGCTTTAATTCTAGATTTGATCTAGTGAATTATTGGCAATAATGTTGTTTTTTATTAACATAAATACATTTAGCTAATACATTGCTGCTAGATAGTCACAATATTAAACATATTATCTAAACTGGGAATACCAATACAGTAGACAATGTGATATAGTACATAACCACTAATACAAGATTAACCCAAGTCAGGTATAGACATAATGGAGGGTTTGAGATAATGCTTTTAACTATGGCAAATATATGGGTTGAGAGAGTTTTTTGACATACACTATAGTGATGAATAGGTCTACACAGTTTTGTACTTTTAATTTAATTAGATAGTACAGGAATTAATGCATCACACTAATAATCAATAAACCACATAATGTTTCAAATAAAGATGACAGCACCCTTTGATAGCAAATTACAAATATAAATAAAAATTGATATACATATAGGTTGTGCAAATGGACATTTATAAGTATTGAGATGCATAATATAACACTTTAGTAAGATAATAGTTAGGCATTAAACATATAGATTTCACAGGAAAAGGTTTAATAACTTTATGAAAACATGTGGCATTATGCCCATGAAGAGTTAAACATTCACAGGTGCTTGCTAGAGACAGTTGTTTTTAAATTTCAATTAATCAATTAAGATGAATTTGTATATATTGTATGTATTTACAAAGCTTCCCATAAGTCTATGAGTATGGCTTCAAGGAGCTGAAACGCGTTAGACTGGGATGTCTTTGTCTAACACTGCACCTTACTGGCTTGTATGCCATTGGTTTTAAAGTTTCCTGAATAAACTATATATATATATATATATATATATATATATATATATATATATATATATATATATATATATATATATATATATATATAAATAAATAAATAAATCTAAATATTGAAATTCAAATTTGAATATTGAACCTCATAGATTTATATTGAAATTTATGAGAATCAATATTTGACTGGGAATTTCTATATTTCATTTTTTTAAAACAGAATGTTACATTTGATTTAAGAATAATAGATTTGATATACCAAAAAGTAAAGTTCATTTGCAAAAACAAATTCTGAATATTATAAACATATTCAAAATTTGTTTAGAGTAAGCCAGTTTGGACTGCATTTGGTAATTTTTTAACATTTTTACTTAAAGAATTTCCTTGTATAGTTGCGAGTTAATCACTATTACTATTAGTTACTAGTCTACTGCAATGACTATCATGGAAAAGACCCTTGAGAAATGAACTGTATTAAACGTAGGAGTGTGTCATTTTTTTAAAACTAGTAGACTAGACATACTGAAATTGTTTTCTTTCTTGCAATTCAGATGTACACATTTTAAAAATTGTACTATTGATTTTTTACTTTTCTAGACTTGAACTTTTCCCCATTTTGAAAAATTTTGAACAGCACATATGAACTTGATCTTAAACTTCAATCCTGACATTTTATCAAAACAAACAATAGGCTTTTCACACTGATATTTGTCTGACTTATTCTCTGTCCAAAGCAGGAATTTTGTCTTCAAATTAGTCAATAAAAATGCGTTAAAAGCAAGTTTAGACAAGGTAAACAATGCAGAACAACAGTAATAATCATCTTATGTCTGTTTATGAAGGTAAAGAGCATGTGTTCATTATATTAAATAATTCAAACCAAATACTTACTCAGACAGACAAACACTATAGCAATAGAAGGATCTGATTTCCATGCAAAAACATTGTATGCAAGCCTTGCTGATTTTATTACAAGACCAGAGACTCCTATTTTTATGCATTACTCTTTCTTTACTACTCAATGCAGCCTTTTAAAGAACAAGATATATAAGATAATATAACATACACATAATAAGAACATAACATAGACTTATTATAGTGAGAAAAAACAGCCAATCAGCACAGAGCATAGACTATAAACAGAGCACCCAATTAACATACTCCCTCTTTCTTTTTGCTGCTCACTCAGATAAGTAGTGCAGTCATAATATTATTAATAAACGTTATCATTATTGTCTTCTTAGATATTTTATCCCTTTATCATATTTTCCGTTTTTCTGTTTACCCCTTTTATAACTATATCTTTTCCCTTTCATGTGTATTTTCTTCCGGTTTCTCTTTTTTCCCTTTTACTCGCTTTTTATACCTCTATTGAGCTTTTAACTTAACACCTACTTTCTTTCTGCTCAAACTTGCTTCTCCGCTGCTCGCTCAGTGTTTTCCTCCCCTCCTGCATGTTTTTCTGCTCCCAGTCCGTTCGCCATTTTGTGGGCCGTCCCTCCCGCCCTCTACCGCCGACGTAATAAACCTGCCTCCTGTCAGCTGTACCTCTGCTGTGAACCGAGTGGTAACTTTGTATCTTTTCCACTCGGTCCTGACATTTCCTGCATTTTACTATAGAAATTTTCTCCTCAGCTTCTGTGGCCATCTTCTGGCAGTTATTATACATTACAATTGCATTGTATATTTTCTGTACTAAACGTACTAAGGCTAATTAATTGACTCAATTATTTTACCTCAGGAAAAAATATTTTACTGCCTTCTCAATAGTCTGTTTTGCCAGGCCCTTTTAATTATATATATTTCAAAGTTTATACATAAATTTTACTTATAAGGGAGATTTAATATTCAATTTATTTAATATTTGTAATTTTACTTCACATTGTTTTTTCACAAAACATTATAAACAATGTCTGAAGCTCAATCTAAATCACCTCCCTTGACCTTACATACAGTACAATCGATGATTGACTCCTCTATGAATAATTTATTTAATAAAATGACCTCTTTGATGGGAGAGAAACAAAGAAAAATATCTTTAAAAAGAAAGAACCCATCTATTGCTTATAAAGCAAGTAAAAAACTTATCGAAAAGTCTCGCCAATGTTTAACTGAGACTAATATTCCTCACAGCAAAGGAAGAAAAACCGCTGTTAGTAGAACCCTGCACCCTGAGGGTAACCAAACAGGGGATATTCATGTATGCAAAAAATTAAAATTTAAGTCAAAAGCTAATATTGATAATCCATCTTCAGATTCTGAGGAATCAGATGGTGACGAATACACTGATATCAATTCAGACAATCTCAATGATTCGGATAATTCCGATGGCTCCCCGGCCGCTAAAAAATCAAAAAAGAAAGCTAGAAAATCTTTTGAATACAGTGAAGATGAAGAGGACTTTTTAGATTGTTTGGGCAACCCTAGGTTTAAACCTGACGACCTACACCATCCCCGGTCCGCCGAGTGGTGTCCCCCCCTGGATTTAGCTAAATTTATTGACCACCAATTACGTAAACCCCTTAAAAAGCAAACCCGCAACAAAATGAAAGCCGAATGTCCTCGTCCCCTGTTACCAAAGAACGCTTCCATCACCCCTGAAGTTGACCCCAAAATTTTAAAATTCATTGGTTCTCCAGGATATAAATTGAAAAAAGGAATAGATAGGTCCTGGAAAATTTGCCAAGATAAACTTTTAGATTCAATTGGTCCCCTCACTAAGTTATTCGAACTATCTGAACAAGGCGTAGCCGAAAATTGCCCTTTGGACCCCTATGTGGTCAGAGAATGGGTTCAAAGACTCCTGTGTTTTATTGGGAATACGAATTGCGCAATGTCTGGAGAAAGAAGACGTAATATCTTGAGGAAAATTGACCCGAAAATTTCTGATTTTTCCTCAAGTAATATTGCTTCAGACAACAAGGGTCTTTTGTTTGGAGACTCTTACTTAAAGGACTTAAGCCAATACGTAAATACTTTCTCTAACCTAAATAAAGTGAAAACATCCGTTAAGAATTTTTTTTACCCCAACCAGGGTTTCTCCGACAGGGCCGGGAGAGGCAGAGGCCGCTTTCCCGGCCGCCAAACCTTCTTATCCAGGTCTCATTACTATCCCCAACAATCACAATACCAACACCAGTTTCAATCTCAATTCCAGAGAGGTTACTCTGATCCATCCACTTCCTTCTTTTTTCCAACAAGAGGTCGCCCCTGGACTCAGAGAGGTTTTAGGACCAGAGCCAGAGCTAGACAAGCTCCAGGTAAGTTCTTCATTTCCTCCATACACCCTTTCTTTCCCAGAAAAAATTGGAGGCAGACTCGCCCTATTTACTCAAAATTGGGCTGCAATTACTTCAGACCCTTGGGTTTTACAAACTGTATCAGGTATCCTCATAGAATTCATATCTCCCCCAATTCAAGTCTGTCTTCCCCATCCAATTCAATTTTCTCAGGAAGACTCTCTTTTGGTCAAGAGAGAAATTTCTTCTCTCTTCTCCAAAAAAGCAATTCTTCCAGTCTCCCAACCTCAAGATTTTTACCTAAGCAATTTATTCTTGGTAAAAAAGAAAAACAATCAATTCAGACCTGTCATAAACCTAAAAACGTTAAATACCTTTGTAGTTTACCATCATTTCAAAATGGAAGGTATTCACTTATTAAGAGAATGTCTAAGAGGAAACGATTGGTTGGTTCGATTGGATCTCACAGACGCCTATCTAACCGTTCCAATCGCCCAAAAACATTGGAAATTCTTGACTTTCCGTTGGGAAGACCAGTTTTGGAATTTCACTTGCCTTCCCTTTGGTCTGTCCTCTGCTCCTTGGATTTTCACCAAGCTACTGAAACCTGTAGTGGCCTGGCTGAGACTCCGAGGAATTTGTCTAATAATTTATTTGGACGATATTTTGATTATGGACCAAGATTTCCAATCCCTTCAGAATCATCTGTTTACCACAATTTCTTTATTAGAATCATTAGGTTTTATTGTGAACAAACAGAAATCAGTTCTCTTACCCACAAAGTCTTTGATTTTCCTAGGTTTCAAAATCAACTCAATCCTCTCTACTCTGAGTCTTCCTTCAGACAAGGTAAAGAATATCAAAAAAGAAATTACCAAAACTTTATCCAAAGATTTAGTTCCCATCAGAACCATAGCCAGAATAGTAGGGTTACTATCATCCTCTATTCAGGCTATTTTTCCTGCCCCTTTACACTACCGAGAACTTCAGAGACTAAAGATTCTTCATTTGAAGAAAGGTTTTTCTTATTCTCATTTGATTCCTTTGTCCCTAGAAGCCAAAGAAGAATTGTCTTGGTGGATCTCTCATTTAGAAGCCTGGAATGGGAGAGCCATCTTTGGCAGAACTCCGGATTTCATTATAGAATCCGATGCCAGTCTTTCAGGCTGGGGTGCACGCTGCGGTCCTTCCATCACCGGTGGCAAATGGACACTGGAGGAGAAACGTTTCCACATCAATTGTTTGGAATTATTGGCTGGCTCGTTTGCAGTCAAAAGTTTTGCCAAATTTTCTTCTCCAGTTTCTATTCTCCTTCGCATGGACAATATTTCAGCAGTACGATATCTCAATCGTTTAGGAGGCACCAAATCAAGGAATTTGTCCAACATTACCAAGGAGTTTATTCACCTTTGCTTAGACAGGAATATTTCTATCAAAGCGGAATATATTCCAGGTCTATCAAATACAGCTGCAGATTGGGGATCTCGTCATCTGACAGATTCGAGCGATTGGAAATTAGACAGGAAAATGTTTTTAATCCTCCAATCTCTCAGAGGTCCCTTTTGCCTGGATCTTTTTGCATCCAGGACCAACTTCCAGATTTATCCATACTTCAGCTGGCGCCCAGATCCGGAAGCTGCGGCCATAGATGCTTTCCTGCAACCATGGCCCCCCAAGAAAGCTTATGCCTTCCCTCCTTTCTCTATGATCCCGAGGACAATTTCAACAGTCCGCAGGGATCTCCTATGTCTAACTATAGTAACTCCCCTTTGGCCAACCCAATCTTGGTATCCCTCCCTCTTGGAGATGTCCACCAGTCTTCCAATTCTTCTTCCTCCACTTCCTCACCTATTAGTCAATCCGGAGGGCGAATTTCACAGTCTAATTCTCCAAGGCTCTCTTTTTCTGATAGCTTGGACAATTTCAGGGGACCCTGGTCTCTCCGAGGCCTTTCAGAGAGAGCTAGATCCCTCATTCAAGACTCTTGGGCTCCAGGTACCCGCAGATGTTATTTTGCCGCATGGTCAAAATGGTCTAGCTGGTGCTTGCAAAGGGATTTGGATCCCTTTTCTGCGGATTTAACTGAAATCATTAATTATCTGTCACATCTCTTTGATTCAGGCCTTGCTTACAGAACAATTAATGTCCATAGATCGGCTATCTCTGCCAGACATAGTCTAATCAATAATTCACCTATCGGTAAACACCCTTTAGTTTGTAGAGTTCTTAAAGCCATTAGATTAAAACGTCCTCCTGTTCCCAAACATGAATTTTTCTGGGATGCAGACTTAATTTTCTCTCTTTTCAAATCCTGGCCAGCCAATAACTTGTTGACTCTAAAACAACTTTCCGCTAAACTCGCTACCCTCCTATGCCTTATTTCTTTCAGAAGGGTTTCGGATGTAAAAGCATTAGATTGGAACTCTAAACGTTTCTCCCCTGAAGGAGTCACCTTCTTCCTTTCTCGCAGAACAAAAACTTTATCTACTTCCATCTTTTATCCTTACCTATCTTCTGAACCCTCTTTGTGTGTGGTCGAATGCTTAAAGTCATACGAATCTAGAACTCTGATATTTAGGAAACCTATCCATAATCAACTGCTTATTTCTTTTGTTCCCCCCTATGCTCCTATCACTTCTACCTCTATCGCTAGGTGGGTTAAATGGGTCATGAAAGAAGCCGGTATTAACATTTCTTTCACAGCTCATTCTGTCAGAGGTTCCGCTGCTTCGAAAGCCTTTTTAAAAGCGGCTCCTCTCCAACAGATTTTAAATGCTGCAGACTGGTCTTCAGATTCCATCTTCAAACAATTTTATTTCAGACCCATTCAACACGCCTCGCTTAATTTATTCTCCTAACTACTTTAAACTTGCATAAAAATAGGAGTCTCTGGTCTTGTAATAAAATTCCGATTATCCTAGTATGTGAGGTATAATCTAGATTTTATTAAAGACACAGAGACGAGTATTTTCCCTCCTCACATAGATAATGGTGTTTTTTCCCACCCTAATAACCGTCATTATATGTTACTAACTCTTATATATTTTTTAACAGTATCCATGTGAATCCAATCCTTTCTCATCCTCTGGATTCTTCCCGTCAATTCAAAAATCTCAACCTTCATTCACTGAATCCTGGACATCTACGTTATCTTCTATCAAATTCAACATCCCATGGGATTTCGTCCATCATTTCTACAAGAAGTTGGCGTTTATTACCCTCTGTTGTTTTGGACTTTTTGGTTTTCTTATGATGTTTAATATTTTATTCCTTTTGAGCATCAACTAGAAAGAGGAAGTATGTTAATTGGGTGCTCTGTTTATAGTCTATGCTCTGTGCTGATTGGCTGTTTTTTCTCACTATAATAAGTCTATGTTATGTTCTTATTATGTGTATGTTATATTATCTTATATATCTTGTTCTTTAAAAGGCTGCATTGAGTAGTAAAGAAAGAGTAATGCATAAAAATACTCGTCTCTGTGTCTTTAATAAAATCTAGATTATACCTTCACATACTAGGATAATCGGAATTTTTCCCCCCCAGTTGAATAGACAATGTTAGCTGCATCTTGGGAAAAAAAACAGCCAATCAGCTTCATCAGTTCTGATGTCATATTTTGCTTTACTGCGATCTCATGAGATTTCACTGAAATCTCCTGAGATGTCATGGTAAACTTCCTTAAATTGAATCGAGAAATAACATTGCTGTGCCTCTACATGCCAGATACACGCTTCCTTGCAAGTCCTTAGACTAGCATTCTGATTGGCTGCTTAAAGTTCCTTTTCAATGGGGTGTAGCTACTGAGGACATTTTAAGGAAAAATATCTTCCTTTTCTACATAGAGATGTTTAGGTGATATTTTCTAATAAGATTTTTGCAACAATGCTGCATGACTTTCAAGTGCATCAACATGTGAGTATTATGTTCCTTAAAAGGGAAACTAAAAATAAAATAAAATTTTCATGACTCAGATAAAGCATTCAGTTTTAAGAGACTTTCCAATTTACTTCCATTGTCAAATCGTGCAGTCTTTTTATATTCATACTTTATGAGGCCCCAGCTCTTACTGAGCATGTGCAAGAGTTCACAGTATATACGTATATGAGTTTGTGGTTGGCTGTTACATGATACAGGGTCTGGCAAACTGAAGTACATTTTGAAATTTGTCAGAGCAAACAAATATACTGCTCATCTCTATTTTTGCAGATGATACTAAGTGATAAAGTCATTAGGTCAGTGCAGGATGATGCAGGGGATCTACAAAAATTAAAAGAATGGGCAGGTAAGTGGAAAATTAGATTTAATACTGGAAAATGCAAGGTTCTATATTTTTGAAGTAAAAATATGCAGGAAACCTATTATTTAAATGGGACTAGACTTAGCAAAACTGAGGAGGAAAGTGATTTGGGAGTACTTATAGACAATAATCTAAAGATGGGTGCACAATGCAGGACAGTAGCTTCTAAAGCTAATAACATACTAGCATGTATTAATAAATTTACATACTAGCATGCATTATTGATGAAAGGGAGGAAATCAGTTCTGGGGACGAATCTCAAAAAAATACATTGCAAACTTCAGAGACGAACCACAAAACTAATATGGGGAATGAAGAATTTAAGCTATAAGGAGAAGGTAGCCAAACTGGGTCTGTTTTCTCTAGAAAAATGCACTTGAGAGGTGACATGATTACTTTATATAAATATATTCAAGACCCATATACAGAGATGGCAGAAGCTTTGTTAATTCCAAGAAAATTGTTTGTTACAAGAGTTCACACTTTAAAGCTGGAGGAAAGGAAATTTAATCTCCAACAACATAAATGTTTGAGCAATCACATTGTGGAACTCATTACCTAAGGAAGTAGTAAATGCCAATACCTTAGATACATTTAAAAAAAGGTTTAGATTAATTTCTGTCTAGAAACATAATTTAGGGATATGATTGCTTGTGTTAAATGGGTCACCTTTTTTTAATGGGGTTCATTTAAGCTCAATGGGATCTTTTATTGTAAGTATATTAAGATTTGTATAGGTTGAACTCGATGGACTTCTGTCTTTTTTTCAACCTCATCTACTATGTAAGTAATTTTAAATTCAAAGTAAGTGCTATTGCATGGCTTTTTATTATGTACTCGTTGATTATTCAACTCTACTGTATTTAGTGGTCATTTAAAGGGACAGTCTAGTCAAAATAAAAACTTTCATGATTCAGATAGGGCATGCAATAGTATACATCTTTCCTATTTACTTTTATCATCAAATTTGCTTTGTTCCCTTTGTGGTATTTTTGAAAAGCAAAACCTAGGTAGGCTCAAACTGATTTCTAAACTGTTGAAAACCACCTCCTAACTCAGAGCATTTTAAACGTTTTTCACAGTTAGACAGTACTAGTTCATGTGTGTCATATAGATAACATTGTGCTCACACCCGTGGAGGTATTTAGGAGTCTGCACTGATTGGCTAAACTGCATGTTTGTCAAAAGCACTGAGATAAGGGGGCAGTCTACAGAGGCTTAGATACAAGGTTTACATCTTTTCTAGTGTTTCGTTAATGGGCATTTCTTTCATTAACCTATACAGGGCTTGATTACAAGTGGGCAGCAACTAATAGTTCAGGGTACGTTACCCTTAACACAACCCTACTCTAAGAATAGTACACAACCTGGTATTACAAGTGGATGGTAAAAAAAAGGTTTACCAGAAATTCTTAATTTGGCCAACATTTGTTTTCTTGCACGCCCTACACTTTTTATGAATAGTGCAGCCCATATTACAAGTGGAGATTTAAAGGGATAGGAAATCCAAAAACATCTTTTGTGAATTCAGACAGAGAATACAATTTAAAAAAGTAAAGTGTTAATGACTGAATATATGCATAATAAAACATATAAATTATATTAAAATAACGTATTTAACTCATTTATACATATTGTATGTTAAATAAAGGTTAATTATTGAAATAAATGTTTTAACAGTGATTTAAAATGATATGGTATATGAGAAGGTGTTGGACTGGGAAGGACTCAAAGGTGTATATGTATATGTAAATATGTTTATGTATGTGTGTACATATGCATCTGTATGCATGTTCGTGTGAAGTATTTCAAATCTATATTTCAATAGAACATCATAGTTATCCTTAGTGCAACCCTAGGCTAAGAATAGCACCCAGACAATCAACAAATTCTGACACTGCAAACTGTAAAGGGTTAAAAAGCAAACTTTTATTCGTACATCCGTAAAATAGACAGGGTACAGCAAGGCTCAAGAGGAACTCGAAAACAAAAAGGTTCAACGCGTTTCCTGCCCATAGGCACTTCGTCAGGGTTTAAATATACAAAAACATCTATTCCTTAAAAAGGCCCAACTTAATCAGCGGAAGTGTTAACACATGGGGGCATATTTAATAAGGTGCTAGCGGACATGATCGATATTGCGTATCATGTCCGCTGCACATCGATAAATGTCAACAGCATACGCTGTCTGCATTTATCATTGCACCAGCAGTTCTTGTGAACTGCTGGTGCAACGCCGTCCCTGCTGATTCGCGGACAATCGGTCGCCAGCAGGGGGTGTCAATCAACCCAATCGTATTGGATCGGATTTATTTTTGGCGATGTCTGTCCGCCGCCTCAGAGCAGATGGACAGGTTAGGGAGCAGCACTCTTTAGCCCGCTGCTTCATAACTTATGTTTCTGGCGAGATGGAAGGCTCGCCAGAAACACAGGACTTCAAGCTCCATACGGAGCTTGATAAATATCCCGATGTTTGTAACTCTTTCAGGTAAACAATTCTCTGACGCAAATGCCTGTAATATGATGCCTGGTTACAATCCCATTGAGTAACAAAACTCGAGTCATATTGTATAAGTATCTTGTATCACTGGGAATAAAGTAAGGCATAAATATAAGTAGCCGAAGTGAACTAAACAATAAGATACAACCGCAAATTGTAAAAACAAAATTAATAGAATTCAGGGCTAGAGTCTTACATAATAATGCATGTTAGAGGATCGTAGTACAAGTTTATACACATATAAATATATACAATTTGACTTGCATTTACAAGTATATGTTGAGATGTAAAAAGTTGAAAGATATATATATATATATATATATATATATATATGAATATATATATCATGAATGTTCATACATTTAACATATAACATAGCATAAAAGAAATATATATTTTCTCTTTGAATGGGTAGAAACAGTTTGAACTGGCACTGCCAAAATGGCAGTGAAGTAAGAAAACATTTTTTGTTTAAATGATTTTTATTGAAAGTAGGTACACTGATAAACAAGCAATATAGGTACATTTCTTATATCAACATTAAAGTAACAATTCACTAGAACAGTAACCTTCAGTAATCAGTGACCTAATTTTTAGAAATTTTTAAAGATTAGCTAAAAGTAGCGGTGAGTCACAACAGGACAAACCTAGGTGAAGGTAGTCAAGAAGGGGTGTGAAAAGAAATTTAGTTGGGGGAATGGGATAAGGCTTGGGGTAAAAGGGTTTAAAGGAGAGGGTAATGGGTATTATCCCATCTGGTTTGGCGTATCACTTGTGCTGGAGGGTTATGATTATGTCTCAAAGGCCCCAAGGGTGGGGTGATATATGATTGTTAATTCTAAAGGAAAGTTGTGGGATAAGCCTATTAAGTAAGGTCATGGGACCCCTGTTCCCATATAAATTGAATGTTAGATATCATATCTTGTTTACCTAGATAGCAGTAATGCATCTTTTCTAGTGTAAGAATGTGGCTTACTTCAGATTGCCATTGGGCGACCGTGGGTATCTCTTGTGTTTTCCACAGTCGGGGAATTAATCTCTTAGCACACGATAACATTAATAAAAGTAATTTCTTGCGGTAGACACATGTGAGCTTAGGGATGTGACTAAGGAGAATGATTTGCGGAGATAGTGTAATGTTAGTGCCCAGGAGATTAGATATGTGCCTCTCTACTTGGTTCCAAAAGTTACTTAGGTGAGGGCAAGACCACCAGATATGGATGAGGGTACCCTCTTCTCCACATCTCCTCCAGCAGCTGGAGGAGGCGGTAGGGTATATAACCCTCAAGCGTTGCGGGGTTAAATACCACCGAGCTAGTATTTTATAATTTAGTTCGGAAATGATCAAGGAAATGGAAGAGGAGTGTGTATGACAGAAGCATCGTCTCCAAGTCTCTGCGTCTAGGTCAGTGTGAAGCTCGTCTGTCCATCTCTTTAAGTATGTTAGCCTTTTCTCAGGGAAAGAGCCTCTGAGGATTTTGTATATCATGGATAGATGTGCTTTTCCTATCATTGGGTTGGTGCATAACTGTTCAAAAGCAGTTAAGGGTCTCAGTATCGTTTCTTTATAAGGGCTGTGGTTAATGGCGTGTCTGATCTGTAAATAAGAGTACCAGCAGTGAAAGGGTGATCCCAGCTCTTCGTTGAGCGTGACTCTGTCCTTTACACCTGAGGGGGTGGTTATTAAGTATATTGGTAAGGCCATAAGGAGTTTGTTAACAGGGGTATGTGTAAAGCGGCTATGTTTGAGAAATAGGTGGTACTGAAGTAGAGGGGTTAAAGGAGATATTATTGTGGAAACTCCTTTTGTATGTGTTAGTACATCATCCCATATAGCCAAAGTGGTTTTAATATAATCGTTAAGTTGTATGACTTGCGGTCTAGAGTCCCTAGGTATCCAGGGCAAGTCTCTCATGTGGTTAACCTGTGATAAATAACTCTCCATTTGTATCCAAATCTTTGAAGGGTTGGCGTGGTTCCATGCCATGACTCTAGCCAAATGCGTAGCTTTGTAATAATTAAGTAAATTAGGGACACCCAGCCCCCCATCCTCTTTACTCAAGTACATAGTGTGTTGGGCTATTCTAGGACGCTTGTACAACCAAATAAAGGAATTAATCAATTTTTGTTGCTTATGGAGAAAAGGTTTCGGTATGGCCATGGGCAGGGTTTGAAAAAGATATAGATATTTAGGTAGTATCATCATTTTCACTGTGTTTATCCATCCAAGCCAGGATAAATGTCCCTGCCTATGTCAATTTTCCAATAAAGTTTTTATGTTATTTTGAAGGTTGATGAAATTATCGGGAAATAATTTATGTATATCTTTGGGGATCGTTAAGCCTAAGTATTTGAGTTTATCGACTAATAGAAATTTTGTGCGTTGAGTTATACTGAGGATTTCTTGGGGAGTTAAATTAATCAGCATAATCCCCGATTTCTCCATATTAATGGTGAAGTTGGAGACTTGTTTATAGTTTTCTAGGATTTGTATTAGGGCAGGTAGAGAAGTAGTCGGGGACCTCAAACGTTGTCCGCAAACAAGAGGCATTTTTGGGTTACATCTCCAAAGTTGAGGCCTTGGATTTGTTGGCAGCTTCTAATTTGTAATGCTAATACTTCAACTGTGAGAGCAAATAATAGGGGTGAGAGTGGGCAACCTTGACGAGTTCCGTTGGAAATGGGGAAAGGTTGAGAGACATTATTATTTACTTTAACCTTTGCGCTCGGATTGTGATAGAGTGCCTTTATTCTATTGATGAATAACTCAGAGAAGCCAAATTTTGACAGCGTGGACCACATAAATTGCCAGTCCACCCTGTCAAATGCTTTCTCAGCATCTGTAGATAGTAGGGTAAGCGGTGAAAGGTCATGATGTGCGCATTGCAGTGAGTGGATCAATCTGGTTGTATTATCCTTAGCTTCCCTTCCTTTAATGAAGCCCACCTGGTCAGGGTGGATAATATCAGGCGATATCAAATTCAAGCGATTGGCTAATATTTTAGCGTATATTTTCATGTCAATATTTATAAGTGAAATTGGTCTATAATTGCTGACCAAGTCTGTAGATTTGCTTGGTTTTGGAATAACTGTGATCACTGCTTCTAGAAGGGAGCCAGAGAGAACAATACCACGATTAATGTCGGTATAGAGTGATAAAAGATGAGGGTTTATCTGTTGTTGTAAAAGTTGATAAAATTTCGTCGTGAGACCGTCTGGGCCCGGGGATTTGCCATTTGGTAAAGATTTTATAACTGAATTGATGTCTTGAAGGGTAATGGGGGAATCTAAAAATTGTTTGTTCTCCTCTGTAATAGAAGGTATGTCAACAGTAGCTAAGTACGAATTTAAATGTTCCTTCGTATTCTGAGATGAGGTATCTACTATATTGTATAGTTTTGTATAATAGGAAACAAATGAGTTAACAATTTCTTCATTAGTGTGGGTGGTTTCACCAGTAGGTCGCCGAATTGTTCTAATGAAATTGGAGAGTCTTTGTTTTTTAAGGGATCTAGCAAGTAGATGACCTGCTTTGTTGCTTTCTACAAAAAATTTGGATTTGGTTGTCAATGCTCTCATATGGGCTTTTTGAACTAGAAATCTATTAAGGGCCTCTCTTGCTGCAGTCATATTGGCGAGTTTAGAAGTAGAAGATGGGTCTGTTTTAAGTGCAGCTTCACAAGTCGTCAGATCATTAGTCAGGGATGTGAATTGGGCAGTATTTATTTTGTGCTGTGTTGCATTATGTTTTATTATGACCCCCCTTATGAAGCATTTATAGGCCTCCCAATTGTTCGCGGACAACGTGTCCTCCGGTCTGTTTAAGGCAAAGAATTCATCTGAGGATTTTTTAAGGTCGTCAACTATTGCTTGGTCAGTTAGTAGGTGGTCATTGAGTCTCCAGTTGTACATAGTGTTAGGTTTACTAGCCCATTTGAAATTAGTAGAAACCATACTATGATCGGACCAAGAAGTGTGAGTTATTTTCGAGTGAACCAGGGCTGAGAGAAGAGTTTGATCACATAGGATGTAATATAGTCTAGAATATGTGTGCTGTGGGTGCGAGAAGAAGGTGTAGTCCTTCCTATCAGTGTGCACCATTCTCCATGTATCAAATAGATTAATAGCTCGTAAGGCCATACAGTTGGATTTAAGGGTATTATTACGCAGATATGACTTCCCACTAGATGTGTCCAGAATTGGGTTCATAGGGAAGTTGAAATCTCCACCAGCGATAATCGGCTATATCTAGTATTGCGTTGGTTAGATGCTTAAAGAAATGGGGGGTGGGTCTATTTGGGGCATAGATATTTACCAGAGTAATAGGAGCGCCATAGCACAATCCAACTAGAATTAAGATTCTGCCTTCACTATCTGAGTATTTTTGTAGTAATTCGAAGGGAAAGCTGCGTCTAAATGAAATATTGACTCCATTTTTCCTATGTGTACCTGAGCTACAGAAGTGTTGGTCAAAATATCTCCTAGATAGATTTGGTTCATGATTTTTCTTAAAATGTGTTTCTTGAGTCATAATGAGGTCAATTTTCCGTTTATGGAAATCGTGAAACGCAATAGAGCGTTTTTCCGCTGAGAGGAAGCCTTTAACATTTTGTGTGGCTATGTGTAGAGTCTCTGCCCTGTGGCGTGGGGAGAGTGCTGTCATAATATCAAGTGTGTAGACCTATTGAACCAATCTATATAGAGAAACCAGATGGGATATTGGGAAGGGTTTTTTAAGGGGAACCTGCTGATAGAGTTAGAAGGAGCTGGTAGTGATGGTGTGAGTAATCAGGTGGGGACAAACAAGATAAGAAGGGATAAAAGGAGGGTTATGACTTTAGAAAATAATATTAGAGCGGATAGCAATGATTAGAACAACAATAATTCAAATAGCAGTAGAATAGAATATAATTTCTAAAACTCAGATGTGAGTGTATGATAGAATTGTAATTTTTAAATTCTGGTTTGGGAGCTATTGTTACAGGCCGGGTGTTAGTTCAGTATAAGGTGATATATAAGTTATTTATTGTGATACGTACTAATTTAGCAGTGAGGAATATGTGTCTCATGGAGATTGTCTGATTCGAGATCTGTCATCAATTTTAGGGTGTCATATACAGTGGTGAGAAGATGGCACTAGGGGTGTCGTGTTGATTCCTTATCTAGCAACCGGGTGTGGGAATATGGTCGGATAAGTTTTTTTTTTTTTTTTTTTTTAAAAGGTACAATATTCAACACATCATAATGTCGTATGACAATGACACAATTGTTTGTTATACTGGAATGAGCAGTCTTACAATGTGTTATTGCACCCCTCTATATAGGTCGAAAATTCGGGCTCTATTAGGGAGTCACTGAAAGTCACAGATCTATGATGGGTAGTATGACTATGACCCCAACTACATTGAGATACACCGCCACACTTATCCATGGGTCTATAATTATAGTTACAAAAGAGTTGTGTATGTAGTGTTTAATCTATATCCTGTATGATTGTGTCAAAACGTAATCAACTTTGAACATTAACAGTGAATTAAACTCAATGCATAACACAGCAGAACACTATATAATAGGAATACAATGACCACATAACATGTATGAGATGTAGGCTCCACAGGATACAATTCAGTTCCTTTCTCTGTCCCCTTTGGTTGTGTGTAAGGGTAAATAGACGTTCTGAGTTCTAGCACAAGTGTGGAGAACAGCTCAACATCAAGAAAATAACATATACATAAAACATACGGAAAAACATTTGGTTATCTATAGGTCTATAACTTGAGATCACTATAAAAAGGATATTGGGAGGCTCATCTTCAAAGCTCAGGATCAGCATTATAGGGCAAGTAAGGAAAAAGAAGCAAATGGTGTTAAAATAACATGATATGATTACTCATCTGACAGAGTCCGTGTCCATGGTATCCATAATGTCCATGTTAGTGGAGGAGATTTGTCTTCTTTTATTCTGCCTGGAGATGGTATCTGGACCTGGTCTTCGTTGAGGCAAAGGGTTAGGGAATCCATTTTGTTGCTTATGGGGCGAGTGAAGAGTGGTTTCAACTGGTATAGAGATATTTAAGATGTTGCAAAATCTGTTAATGTCAGATGGTGAGGAGCACTCTGTTTTCTTCCCATTTTTCATGACAATAACAGATGTAGGAAAGCCCCACCTGTAAGGGATGCGGAGTGTACGAAGATGAGATGTTAAGGGTTGAAAGTCGCGCCTCTTTTGTAGTGTCCTAAGAGATAAATCCTGGTAGATTTGGATTTTATGGTCCTTAAAATGAATAACTTGTCTTTTCCTGGCAGTATTGTATATCTCCTCCTTTTGTCTATAGTTCTGAAAGTGTACTACAATGTCTCTTGGAGGAGAGTCTTCAGAAGGTTTTGGGCGCAGTGCCCGATGGGCTCTGTCTAAAGGGATCTCTGAGTTCTCCGGGAGATTATCTCCTAGTATGTCAGTAAATAGAGCCTGAAGATATTCACGAATGTCGTTGTTTAAGACTGTTTCTGGTATCCCCCTAAATCGGAGATTCCCCCTTCTGGTGCGATTTTCTAAATCGTCAATTTTGTCTTCCAGTTCTGTGATGTGTTGGGTTTGCTGTACCTGAGTAGTTGAGAGATTTGCCAATTTTTGTGCTACAACATACTCATGTTCTTCTAGGGTGTCCACCCTATGACCGAGATAGTTAATTTCTTTTTTCAAGTCAGCACATTCATCCTTGATGCACGTCTTGACCTGCTCAATTAAGGCTGCTATGGCTTTGTAGGTTATTGGTGTGTCATCTTCTTGGGTCAGAGTCGTGGCTGCAGCTTCATTAATTATAGATGAGCTACTGTCTTGATCTTCTTCGGTGGTAGTCATCTGGGGTTCTGTTGATTTGGTTGTGGATAAGTGGTCTGTTTGTTTGAAAAAAGCGTGTACTGCACTCTGGTTAGCTTGTGATGATTTTTGTGGTTTATCTTGGCGAGTGTTCTTTCTTTGCGACATATTGTTAGGGGTTGGTAGTAGGCTTTTATAATAATCCTCAGAGATCTCGGTGCACAATACCCCCGGGGGGGGAGTATACCCTCACAGGGTGATAACGGTAAAAGGGAAGCGGGGTATGACCCGCCACAACTTCGTATGGCGGGAAAGGGAGCAGGGGTATGTGCTGAGACGTGCTATAAGAGATATAATAATCTTGGGATTAGATCACAGAAGTGACCTGCTTCACAGCCCCTATAGAAGGATGTGTATGCCCAGCTTTTAAGGCGCTGTTTTTTTTTCTTTTTTTGTTTTATATACCTGAAGCCCTGAGTTAGAAAGTCAGTGTAGAACAGGCCCAGGCTGCACCACCAAAGTAGCTAGTAGATTTCAAAATCAGGCAAACATTCAAAAGAAAAAAAGATTCTTTTCCCAGGACAAATCAGTTTGGAAGGTGATGACAGGGTAGATAAAGCTGAGTTGGTGACTGAACAAGCTTTAACAGTTGGTCTGCACTCAAAAGATAGGTATAGTAGTGCTCTCTATGTTTTGAATAAGCAGGGAGAAAATTTTCATGTGCATTAAAGGTGCGTCATTCTCTGTGTCTTTTTATCTTGACATAATTCTTTCTTTTTTTCCCCATATATTGTGTATATAAGGAGGTTGTTTGTCAAAGGTAATCTCTGCTTTTGGGTATCCCATCAACTTGATAAAATTAATAACAGCACATAGTTCAGTAGCAATGGGTGCTTAATACAAAAGTGCGTTATATGAACAGACCTCAGTTTGTCTGCGGGGGTATGTATGTATGTGGATTAGACAGTATTCAGCGGTGCTGAGGTTCCGGTGTTAAGGCAAATCAGTAAGCCGTTTGTAAAGTCGTTTATAAAGTGAGTGCTCGCATGGAGTAAGATTAGGCCCAAATCGATGTGTATAGCGTCTGCGTCTTACCGGACATTTGCTGAGCTAGACCTGGTCTCGGTAGATTATGTAGCCAGCGGAGCTGGTGTCTCTAGGCGCCCTGGTCTTATGCGCACTCCTTATCATCAGCGTGTAAGGCTCCGGCTCTTGCCATGTTCAGCGCTGAGAGCTCCAGGATTGGGAGTGCCGTGGTGCTTGCTGCTGTGAGGGCCGTAGGCCTGTCGGGTTGTCACGGTCTCGTGCTAGGCTAAGAAAAGAGCCTTTAAAGATGTCTGCTTAGATACTTAGTACATCTGCAAATCCTTAAAAGTTCACCATAAGTACAGTCTTAATCACTTCTTTAGGCGAAAACACCCGGCCCGTTCACGGAGCTTCACTAAGGTGCGGCCATCATGGTCGGCTGCTCGCTCCGCCCCCGTAAGAAAACATTTTATGTAAAGTAGTGCTAAAATAAATAAGTAAAATAATTTGTTGCTTGTCCGATTGTTCTTACCCTTCAAGGAGATTTTGAAGTGGTTCCTCACCTGTCTTCCTAGCGTCTTCCTCCGAGATCTGTTCAGTGATGATCTACAGCAGTTAGTCTACTACGAGATACTAAGGTAACACATTCCTTTTGTTTGTTTTGAACTGGGACTTTATACCTACCTCTAACCAGTAAATCACACATCTTTACACTGCTTACCTTGGTTATCGCTTTAACATTGCATTAACAACCACAGCTCTCGTATGTCTAATGTTGTTCTGAATTGTGTACTATAGTAACTAACGGACAATATTTTAAGTCCGTATTGAATACTACTAGTAGAAACATTTTTTGAAACCATTAGCCTTTTTCCACCTCGCTGCAAAACTTTCTGTTTTATATGAGGGATTTAGCACACCTGCACTATCTGACATCTAGCATGCCCTAGACTTTCATTTGAGTGCTAATATATTACTTTTGACTTGTAATACAAGTTAAAAAATAAAAGCATTACTGATATAACTTGAGTGGTGTTAGTGCACAATAGCAGTAATATATTTGGGCTCCACCTGTAATCTAGCCATAGCTGTGTTAAGTGTGCTGGGACAGGCAACAGTCAGTGCGCATGGATGCAAGTCTTATAGCTTGACATTACATATTGGAGACGCTGTCATTAAAATGTATTTTGACAGTGTGATATACAGAGCTCACTCTCTATCCGAACTTTGCTTGGAAACGAGGGTTAAGTTCTGTGCTAGAGCTCTCCACAGGTGGAGCTAACGTAATTACCTCTATATCCAATCGGACACTCTATTCAATGGGGGCGTGTCGCCGCTCCGGTTTAAATAGAGAACAATCTACATTTAAAAACTTTTTAGCAAGCAGCTGTGGACTACTGGTCACAGAGTGACGTCCATACTATCTGTTCTTATACTGCTGGTCTGTGGACTATGTGCTGTGTTTTTAAATACCTCATACATTATTGAGGTTTTTTTACTGTGAGTGTTGAATTTGAAATAAATTGAACTTGTAGTGAATTTATCAACAGAGTTGCACTATTATTATCTATATTTATTTTACATGCACATGGCCACTTGAGACCTAGACATCGGCAAAGACAGAGATAAAGTCCTAACAGCTGTTCCATATATCCCTGGGAGACGACGGGAGTCTTCTGCTGACACTACGCGACACTTACCTCATACAGATTGAGGCTAAGGAGTGTGAGTAGATACCCTAAGGGGAACTTTTACTCCGAGCACTGGGGTTTATTGTTTTCAATCCTTCTACCTAATATGGGATACCGTCTTGGTGCTTAACTCACCCTGTTACTTTTGGAACTGCTACCATCTGTTCACGTGCTATTAGCACGATAGCTTATGACACTGTAAAATACTTTTTTCTGTATTGTCAATATTTATTTTCTGTACTCATTTTGTTAGTGCTGTTTTTTAAGCGAACCTGTTCTTGCTGCTTATATTTTTATTTTTTTATTTTTCTATATTGGTATATTCTGATTACTATTGAGCTTTTGGAGGTATTATACAAAATATTTTTTATATCTATTAGGCTAATCTTAAATCGCATAGTAATTTTATCTATATATAATTTTTTTTTTGTTTTTGTTTATGTGAAGTCTACTTTGATTTTAAGCATTCAAAGTTCCTTTTTATTTGACATTATAAAATAATATACACTTTAGAAACCTACCTCTGTACACTACAGTTTATATACAGAGTACCGATTCTACTGACTAATAGATACAGATAGTCTATCACACTATCTTCTTCTAATTTTCTATTTATTTATGCATTTACTTTCTTCTACTCTCTAAATAGGGGTAGTTACTTTGATATATTGTTGACTTTTGTCCTAAGACATAATACTAGTGACTGCGCCCTACTTTCATCTATCCTCCCTCTTTTTTTGCATATTTTATCTTATCAGGACTGAGGGGTGTGGAGACCCACCGGCCCTGATAAATAGATTAGGGCTGCAATTGTTCATACACTTATTACATGCTTTGGGCTCCACTTTGCCCATGAATGTTCATACATTAAAAATATAACATAGCATAAAAGAAATATATATTTTCTCTTTGAATGGGTAGAAACAGTTTGAACTGGTATCACCAAAATGGCAGTGAAGTAAGAAAACCTTTTATGTAAAGTAGTGCTAAAATAAATAAGTAAAATAATTTGTTGCTTGTCCGATTGTTCTTACCCTTCATGGAGCTTTTGGAGTGGTTCCTCACCTGTCTTCCTGGCGTCTTCCTCCGAGATCTGTTCAGTGATGATCTACAGCAGTTAGTCTACTACGAGATACTAAGGTAACACATTCCTTTTGTTTGTTTTGAACTGGGACTTTATAGCTACCTCTAACCGGTAAATCACACATCTTTACACTGCTTACCTTGGTTATCGCTTTAACATCGCATTAACAACCACAGCTCTCGTATGTCTAATGTTGTTCTGAATTGTGTACTATAGTAACTAACGGACAATATTTTAAGTCTGTATTGAATACTAGTAGCAACATTTTTCGAAACCATTAGCCTTTTTCCACCTCGCTGCAAAACTTTTTTATATGAGGGATTTAGCACACCTGCACTATCTGACATCTAGCATGCCTTTCATTTAAGTGCTAATATATTACTTTTGACTTGTAATACAAGTTAAAAAATAAAAGCACTACTGATATAACTTGAGTGGTGTGCACAATAGCAGTAATATATTTGGGCTCCGCTTGTAATCTAGCCATAGCTGTGTTAAGTGTGCCAGTTCATGATGTCTTGAACAGCAAATGAGAGCCTCTAAGAATGCTGAAAAGCAACGATCAACTGTTACACTTAGGAAATATGTTGACATGTGTCTTGTAAATGTTTGTACTGGTAAAAAAATTCCTGTGTCTCCTATATTGGGGTAAATAGTCTTGCTGGATAGAATGAGAACCATCTCAGAAACCTCACAGACACAAACAAGGGGTGAAGATTCCAGGGCTTCTAAAAGCATGACCATAGTTTTTAACCTTGCACATGCATGTTAAATTCTAATCTCACAGGTATATCTGTTTCAAAGCTCATGAGGCTATCCCCTTTTTATATTGCTTGAACTTTTTCAAAGGTTTCAACATCAAATAGTAAAATGCATCGTGACGCACCAGTATGCCAGTAATGAAGGTCACTGCTACCCCCTGCTACGTCCAGACGTAGCTAGTTCCAAACTCCCAAAGGAAGTGACCTTGAAAAGTTCACAATATGAGGGACCTACATTTGCAATCAGTCAGGGTAGAAACTGTAGCCCAGGCAATTAGCGAGGAAAAATATTAAACAATAGACCTTTTCCCAACTTGTTAAAAGCATAAAGTAGAACAATACCTCTCACTAACACATAATTAACTGACGCATTTCACACTTCAGTGCATGTTTTCTTAGAAGTGCCTGTGCTACAGTTTTTATCCTGACTGTACATGTAGCTTGCCACCCTTATATTGTGGACTTTTTCAAGGGTTTCTTCTGTGCATATTTTAGCACTGTTTGTCATTGGGTATGACACTGGACCATAAAAGGTTGTGCAATAGCTTCAGCTTTATTGATTGTAATGGGGATGATCTTGCAACCCTTAACGTGCAAAGGGGTGATTACAAATCTCTTTGAATCCTTCAATTTTTTAATTTTCATTGTTATGGTGAGTTTTTTCCAGCAAGATTTTAGTTTCATGAACACATTTTTATAGAATCTAAGCCAATGTTTGAAACAGTTTGAGTAAATTATATATAACAATAACAAAGGGTTAAAATAAAAATAATAAGAAACAGACATTTCACAGGCTTTTTAAAATATTTTTCATAGTGTTTTTCTCAGACTTTCATGAAAGCTAAAAGTACAATGGTCAGTGTAGAAATAAAACATGAAGGCTAATTGAATCAATATTAATGATGACAACATGTGTTTGAATACTTTTTTTTACTTTGCAATTCATTGCATGTGCAATTACCAATTTCAAGTAATTTTATAATTAGCATTTTCAAATATTTAAATACAGCATTGCAGACATACATTAGCATTTTGGTGATCATGTTTTAGTTGTGTAAAAGGTTTGTAGATAAAAGTGTAATCTTGCTATATGTTTGTTTTGTTAAAAAAATAATACAATTTTGTTTAGTAATGTGAACTGAGCATGTTCAAAACGAGAGCTTGAAATTAACAGTACAAGAGATCATGTCTGTTACATTAGAAAAATTCATATTTCATGTGAAAATTTATATAAAAATGTTTTCTAATTTACTGAAATACTTTTGTTGAAAAAGTCTCCATGCAAGGTATGGAAGGTGCTAATGCAGCACAAATGGATTTGGAAGGGTTATGACAACCTTTTTGAATTTTTGAATGGATTGGAAAGATTTGCAAACACAACAAAAACCTATGTAGGGCACTTTGCATTTGACCTCTGATTGACTGGAATAACTACCATAGTCCAGAATATCTGAAAATAGATATCAAAGAAATATGTTACATGAGATTCAATTTAATGAACTATGAAACACCTTTTGATCAATATGGCTAAGTCTTGTCCAATTCAAGCTTGGCTTTCTCTTTGCCTTTATGTATCAATGAAACTTTGTACATTTATATTGGTCCTGTGTTGCCATAAAAAGTGCACAGTAGAAGCCAAATAGATATTTCTAAATTTACACCTCTGAACAGAGTCAGCAGTGAATCACATATGATTTGGCAATTTTGTCAAAGCAATTGAAGACTGTAAACTGCTTCATACAAAATTGCTCCTCGCATCTACAGTTTAACGTTGATGGTCAAGGAACATAGCCTCCTGGATAATATTTTTTGTAGTCAGTAAAATACTATTTTTTATTGTGTTTCCTTTGATGTACGATAACAGTTAAAAGTAAATGTTATCTGCTGTTGTTAAGAAAGTTGGAAGATTTAAGTATTTGTGCTGAGGATGTTGTAAAGTATCTGGTGAAGAATCACGGACAAATGCTATGGATACTTTTTTTCAAGCAGGAATTCACATAGGCTTTTGCCTTCAACTGCAGGCAGGTTACACTGTAAATATGCTTTCTATAACTTTTCATTTTGTGTGGGCAAAGCATTATACAACAGTCAAACTAAGGAAAGAGATATAAGGCTTTCATTTAACTTCTCTGCTGAGAGATTTTGCTTGTCTAAGGGGAAATACGAAGCTTCTTATCATCAGCCCAGTTCACTATCTATTGTGCTAAACACCATCTGCTCTGTTCGCTCTGAATTTGCACTCCATAGCTGTAGTCTCTTTGTAATTTTAATGAGCAGATTTCTTGATTTTTTTTCCAAATTCTGCTTATTACAGGAAGATGAATTTTCCCATAATAGTAACAAAGATATTCTCTCTAATGACTCTTTTAGTATTGTCTATAAGCAGAGATTTCCCTTTGTGATACATACAGTGAAATTTATAGAATGATATTTGTTCCAGAATCAATTCACTCATCTTTACAGTTTCTTTCAGATTTACTTTGATGTGAAACATAATTCATTTAAATGTGTGCTTTATAAGCAAAATTACTTCCATTCAATGCTTAGTCATATGTTTCAGAAAAAGTCATATTGCATTAAAAACATTTCTATTAAGAAATATTGTAGAAAACAATATGCTGTTTCTGTTATCAAACAAAATCCCTGAATAGCAGATCAGTAATTACATTCTTCATCTGCTTGGTGATGATATTTTATTTCCAATTTCTAGACAGTGTTGATTTATTGCTAACTAAATAACTTGGATAAATATAAACTTTTATTCATTATAAATGGATGAAACAGCTCATTATAATTGTATACTTATAAACTGCATAGTTTGTCCTGAACATTGTAACATTTATAAATTAGGTCTAAAAAATGTTGTAAAAGTAAAAAAAAAAAGAACATATTTACTTTATTTAAAGGAACATTCTAATTGATCAAACTATGTAATTTTTTTAATTTATGACTTTGCTTGCCAATTATCTAAAAAGCACCGGCATGGAGTTAAATATCTTGTTACTCATTATGCAGTCATCATTAATATTGATTCAATTAGCCTTCATGTTTTATTTCCATACTAACCATTGTGCTTTTAGCTTTCATGCAAGCCTGTGAAATACCTGTTTTCTTTATAATTTTATTTTAACCCTATGTTGCTTTTATACGGTTTGCTCAAACCGTTTCAAACATTGGCCTAGATTCTATAAAAATGTGTTCATGAAACTAAAATCTTTTTAAAAAAAATCACCATAACATAAAAAATAAAAAAAATTGACGGATTTAAAGAGATTTGTAATTGCCGCTCTGCAGAGCCAAGGGTTGCAAGATCAGCCCCATTACATTCAATGAAGCCGCATCTATTGTACAACCTTTTATGTTCCAGTGCCATACCCAATGAAAAACAGTGCTAACATATGCACAAGAGAAACCTTTGAAAAAGTCCACAATATAAGTCAGACAACCTACATGTGCAAACAGTCAGGATAAAAATTGTAGCCCAGGCACCTCTAAGATAATATGCACTGAATTGTGGAATGCGTCAGTTAATTATGTGTGAGGTATTGTTCTACTTTATGCTTTTAACAAGTTGGAATAAAGTCTATTGTTTAATACTTTTCCTTCCTAATTACCAGGGCTACAATTTCTACCCTGACTGATTGCAAATGTAGGTCTCCCTCATATTGTGGACTTTGCAAAGTCCCTTTCTTTGGGAGTTTGGAACTAGCTACGTCTGGACAAAGCAAGGGTTAGCAGTGACCTTTATTAATGGCATACTGGTGGGTCACAATGCATTTGACTATTTAATGTTGAAACCTATAATAATGATCAGGAAATATAAAAATGAGATAGCCTCATCAGCTTTAAAACAGTGATACCTGTTAGATTAGAAACTTCATAAATTCATCTACCAATAAAAAAGTGCTGTCCAGAGATCTGAACCAATGAAAAAGCTTAGATGCCTTCTTTTTCAAATAAAGATAGCTAGAGAATGTAGAAAAAATTATAATAGGAGTAAATTAGAAAGTTGCTTAAAATTGCATGATCTATCTGAATCATGAAATTTTTTTGGGGGGTTTAGTGTCCCTTTAACTAGACTTCAGAATGCCTAAGCATCATGAGAAATGTAGTTCCAAAACATCTGGGGGGGCCAAGGGAAGCCATTACCTGGATAGAGCATCCCATTTTAAGTAACTTTTCAATTTACTTATATTTTTAATTTTGTTTAGTTCTCTTGGTGTCCTTTGCTAAAGAACAATCCTAGGTGAGCTGATGAGTTCATGTGTCTTAAGACATGTGGCAGCAGTGTTTACCACAACGATTATAGAGATGTTATACATAGTTGCAAATGCTGCTGATAGATGACTAAAGAAACATGCAGTCTACTCAAGTTTACTCGTTAACAAAGGATACTAAGAAAACAAAGCAAATTTGATAATAGAAGTAAACTGAAAGTTGTTTAAAATTGCATCATGAGGTGGTGAAAATATGCACCAGCCCTGAGAAATCTGGGCTTGCTGCCTGGTTAGCAAGATTCAACGCTAACGGAACATAAAACAGTGGAACTCCATCCCACTGTATTGAGATCCCCTTTGATTAAAGAATCCTACCTTATCCATAAGCAGGTATCTAATCTAAGATAGGTACAGGACTTTTAACTCTCCCTCTCCCCTACCTGTGACCAAAAACGAAAAGAAATCAAAAACAGGAGGATGCAAAAATGTCCTGGATTTTGGCAAGTATTTCACTCACCCTTTAACTGAAGACACTCTGGCGGTGTAAGGAGCTGCGCTACTCGGCGCACCTGGAAGAATTACCTGTTCCCTTGTTTCATTTGCTCTCTAAAGGTCTTGAGCGGGCCCGTGCGGCTGGATCCCTCCTCCCCCACCGTTGCTGCGTGGGAGGAGGCGAGCGTGGCGGGAGGCCGGTCCTGCTGTGAGGACGAACGAGCCCTGACGTACCTCCAGGAGAGTTCTTGGCGAGTAGCCAACAGCCGGGTTCTCCTTCCCCACCGGTGCTGCGAGGAAGGAGGGAGACTCACTGAGGATTTCTGTTGTTGGGCTCCTGAAGTGCTGGGATAACGCCGTGCTATAGGAGGATGAGTGACACAGAGGAGCACCTCTGGCTGTTTGTTTTTTAAAAAAATGCCTGCATGTAAACAGCTTTAAAAAGGGACATAAGTATTGGAGAAAGAAGAAAAAATAAAAATCTTTTTTTTTGGTTGGTAAATTTGACTGAGCGGCTTTAAATAGGCACTTTAGCACTAAAGCAGAGTCACAAACTCAAGTCTGAACAGCTGCCTGGTGAGGGGAGTGGGGGAGGAGAGGAGATTAAAAGTTTGGACTGCAATAAAGAAGTTAAGCTGTACATGCTGCTGATTAAACTGAAACTTTGTGTGGAAATAAAGGGAAACAAAGAAGGATAAAGAGAAAAATTGGTCCTGGGCACCATGCTGTGAATAAATGTTTTCTCTCCACTGGAAGGGACCTGCATATTAAAATCCCCCCTTACATCCTGAGAAGGACAAAACTACTGGATCTAATTATTTTTTTCTAATTGATTTGTGATTGACTTAGTAATGATTATTGGTCTGATCCTTTTCCCTTTCCTAGCATAGGGGAAGGTGAAGAAAAAGAAAAATCTTTTTCAAGTCACTGAAAAAGTTACTGAAAAATAACTGCCTTCCCCACAGTATCTAAACTAAAAGAGATATTATTTTCAGTAATTATTATCTGTTATGATTTTTTCTATATGTTTTTTTAGGGCTGTTTTGTTTCTGTGTTGTTGTTTCTTAAGCCTGGACAAAATAGGGTGGTAAACAGAGAAGAGGGATTATCAAATTGTGAAGTTTAATATTAAATTTTTTACATAAGTTTATAGAGGATAGAATAATAAGAGAGGGAAAAGGTAAAAGAAGCTCTGTATTTGGCTTGGTGTGCTGGTGTTCCCATAATTGATAAATCAAGCCACTTCAAACTTTCTAAGGAAAAGGAAACATTAAGTTCTGTCTGATTATCTACTTCCTCTGTTCTATGGGCCTTAGCTTTTTGTGCTTGTTAACTATTACTAAGGTATTGAGCTAAGAAGGTAACACCAGCAGAAAGTAATAACTGGCATTAACATATTACCATGTTGTTTTAAGCATTGTATTATACTGAAAAACATAAAAAGACTTATCAAGTTTGAGAGTGACATTAACCCCTGCAGAAGTGACCTTGTGATAATCCTAATCACTTATTGCTCTAGCATCTAGAAATAGTATATATTTATCTATAAGTTAATAAGCTTCACTGAATATAGAGGTAGAAGTTGTGAGTTTTTGACGTTGCCACCTTATATTAAGGATAGTTAGGCCTGAGGTTACTGTTATAACCAATAGAATTAACGCTATCAGGCAACACTATAGAGTAATCAAATGTCTTTACTTAGTGGCTCTCCCTCCTACCGTTATTAACTTAGTGCTATCTTTATACATGATTTGGTGAACAAGTCTAATCCACTATTTGGTTTTCGGGGAAAAAAAAAAAAAAAAAAAAAAGAAAAAGAGATATACAACCCTCCCCTTCACACCCTTGCACATTGTCCCCTCACCCCTTGCCCTCACTTCCCTTCCCCCTATTGATGCACTTGGAGAACTCTCCCTAACAAGGCCTATTGATTTAATCACAAGATTCTACGGCACATGGATAAATTCCTTCACTCACACTCCCGGACTCCTTCACCAGTCATGGCAACCAAGCAGAGAGACAGGAGGACAAAGGTCACTGCTGAAGTATCCTCTGAATTACCTATCTCTGCAGCTTCTACCCTGCCTATAAATGAATTGACTAATATACAGGCTTTAGTAGCTAGTATCTCTGAGGCACTAACCCCTAAATTTGATGCTTTAAGGTCTGAGATTAAACAGGATTTAAATTTACTTAGACAGGAGATAAAACTATTTTCAAATAGATTAGACGAAGTCGAACAGAGAGTATCTGACCTGGAGGATCTTGTTTCAGTTCAAGGGTCTAATCTTGAATCTAACAACATAATCATTGCTAAAATGCAGAACAAAATTGAAGACCTGGAAAATCGCTCTAGGCGAAATAATATTCGTATCATTGGGGTACCTGAAGGGGGCCAAACGGAAGATTTAAGTAAATTTATTCCTGAGGTGTTAGCTCAGCTACTCAAAATTTCTCCCAATCATCCTCAAATAGTAGTTGAGAGGATACATAGAATAGGGAGACGAATAATGGACAGGCAGGAAGATAGCAGGCCCAGACCTATTATAGCGAAGTTACTTAACTTTCAAGATAAGGTCACAATACTTCAGTATTTTCGGAAAAACCAGCCCATAACCTATAAGGAAAATAGAATTCTTCTATTCCAGGATTATTCAGTTGAAAAGGCCACTAAGAGAAGGAATTTGGCTCCAATTTGTACAAAATTTATCCATCAAGGCTATCAGGCCTTAATTATATATCCTTCCAAACTAAAAATTTATGCAAAAGGTAAAACTTATTTATTTGATAATTCACACGAGGCAGAAAAACTGTTGCAGCAACTGAATAGTCAGGAGTAGTAAAAGTTATCATGGATAAGGTAGCAAATATAGACAAAAAATGTGGCTAGAATGGACAGATTTTCTTTTTGTCTGTTCTCTCCCCTTTTCCCTCCAACTTTTTTTTTTTTTCTCTTTTTTTTTTCCTTTCTCTTTTTTTTTCTCTCCCTCTCTCTTCTCCCCTTTTGATATTTTATTTTTTACCTTCTGTGCCCCTTTTTCCCCTCCTTTTTCACTCTCCCCCCCTCCTCAGGTGAATGACTAACCAAGTGGCTAACTTTAAGGTAGTTTCCTGGAATGTGGGGGGGATATCAACACCCATTAAAAGGAAAACGATTTTAACCCATGTAAGACGGCTCGAGTCTGACATAGTTTTCTTACAGGAAACACATCTAACCCTGGAGGAAACTCTGAAACTTAAACAAGGATGGGTAAAAGAAATCTATGCCTCATCAGGCACAGGTCGGAGAAGGGGGGTGGCCATATTGATGGGGAAAAGGCTTAAAGCAGACACTCTCCAGATTTTGCCTGATCCAGAGGGGAGATATATCTTTTTAAAGATTAAAATTGACAAGACAATTTTTTCACTCTGTAATATTTATGCACCTAATACTATTGATTCAGAATTCTGGAATCAACTACAAGCCAGGATTCTCTCTTTCAGGGAAGGATATTTAATTCTCGGAGGGGACTTTAATATGGCCCCCCATTGTCCTTTGGACAGGTTAAGGGAGAAAGAGAAATTTAAAAAGAATAAGAAAGATAATCTAGAATCTAAACTGCTGACTAAAATCAGGCAAAACTTGAACATTAGAGACATATGGAGGATTCAGAATCCTGACGTTAGGGAATTCACGTGCCTTTCCAAAGCACATAAGACTATGTCAAGAATAGATCTTTTTCCTTATTGACGAAAGGCTGTGCACAGCCAAAATAAGAGCAAAGATATTACCTATCTTTCTCTCTGATCATGGACCAATCTCCCTGAATTTCCAACTGACAGGCCCTAGAACAGGCTCTTCGCGTTTCCACTTTCCCTCCTTCCTAGCATCAGATACAAAATTCAAAGTTCAGCTGAAGATTAAATTTGAAGATTATATTCAGTGCAACAGAGAATATTGGGACCGCCCCCTGATTTTTTGGGAGGCAGCCAAAGCAGTTATGAGGGGTGAAATCATTGCCTATAATGCAATGATAAATAAAAAATTAAGATCAAGAGAAAGAGAGCTAAATAATGCAGTAATTAACTCATATAATCGTCTCCTCTTGACAAGAAATTCGATTAACTGGGCAAGTTATCTTCGGGCGAAAAACGATAAAGACACTTTTTCTATCTATAGAGAAACTCAGTCAGAGTTAAAATTACAATCTAAACTATACAGATATGGAAACAAATCGGGTAAATTACTTGCTAATTTGGTCAAAAACGAGAAAAAGCCATCACTTATTGAAAAACTTCTTGTAGATGGGAAGCTCCTTATGGAGAACAAAGAGATACATAAGGAACTGGTTAAATATTATCAAGATATATATGCCTCTAAAATATATGATTTAACACAGGCAGAGGAGTTCTGGAGTAAAATTAGTTGTCCCAAGATATCTGTAGAATTAATAGAGACTCTGAATGCCCCGATAAGAGTAGAAGAAATAGAGAAGGTGATCTCTTAATCCGCTATCAATAAAGCTGCAGGCCCGGATGGGTTACCAAGCGAATTCTATAAGATCCTTTCCTCAGAAATCGCGCCTCATCTTAGTAATGTATATAATGCTATGTATATTAAAGGAGAATTGGTGCCGAAAGCTTTTTCTGCTTCCTTCACAACACTTATTCCTAAAAGTGGAAAGGATCCAGTTCAAAGGGAATCTTACAGACCAATAGCCTTATTAAACGTCGACTATAAGGTTTTCATGTCAATCTTGGCTAAAAGGCTACAAAAGGTATTACCGAATATTATAAATAAAGACCAAGCAGGTTTTCTAAATTCACGGAATTCTTCAGCAAAAATCAGAGAGGTTTTAGTGGTAACAGAATATTTTTATAACATGGGGAGGAAGGAGAGGGGAGAGGGGGAACAAACTCCTGACCTGGCCATTGTGTCAATCGATGCTGAGAAGGCATTCGATTCGATACAACATGACCATCTTTTTACTTCATTGGGACGGTTTGGGTTTGGAGGAAACTTCCTCAAATTCGTTATGAATCTGTATAACTCTCCTTTAACAAGCTTAATTGTGAATAACACCGTCTCTTCACAAATTGTGCTTAACAGAGGAACTAGGCAGGGTTGCCCCCTCTCTCCTCTCCTTTTTAACCTATGTATTGAACCATTAGTCATCAGGATTAGGTCACAGCTGGAAGGGGTGGCGATAGGTAGACAGGAGATGAAACTAGCCCTATACGCAGATGACATCCTTGTCTATCTGTCAAACACTAGGGTTAATATACCTAAGCTGCTGGGAATCACTAACCAATTTGGACTATTCTCTGGTTATAAAATAAACGTGATGAAATCAGAGCTGTACTGGCTTAGAAAAAATAAAGACTCCTTGGTGAATAGTCCTTTTAGAATAGTTAATGAGTCATTTAAGTATTTAGGCATAGTAATACCTACTAATCCACGGGATCTATATAATTTTAATATTTCTCCAATTATGACCACAATTAAAAATAAACTTAGACTCTGGGAAAATCTACCTCTTTCTATTTCAGGACGGATAGCCTTGTTTAAAATGGTTCTTCTCCCCAAACTATTATATGTATTACAGAACACAGCTTTAATACTTTATGATAGGGATATTCGAGGGCTAAACAGCTGGCTCAGAAGCTTCATCTGGCAGAAGAGAAAACCCAGGATAGCCCTGAGCAAACTAACACATGCTAAAATATTTGCTGGTTTTGCATTACCTGATATACGGCTTTACAATTTTGCTTTCTTAGCACGAATTGCAGCAGATTGGATCTTCTGTAATAACTACGTTTTAAACAATGCATTGGAGGATAGTGTTTGTGACCCATACCTTCCATGTGCACTGCTGCATTGTGACTTAAAAGGTTTGCCATCTAAAATTAAGGAGAACAAAATGATTTTTAATCCTCTAAAGGCCTGGTGGAAGATAGGGAAGCTTCTTTCTATCAACTGCAAGGTTTCAAAATATCTCCCTGTTCTGGGTAACCCATTATTTCAAGCAGGACTGGATTCTGCAATTTTTAAGAAATGGCAAATGGTGGGACTGAACACAATGATCCAATTCATTGATAAGGAAAAAAAATGTGTTCGAACTTTTGAAGAAATTAAAAATAGCTTCAACCTCTCTAATAAGGAGTTCTTTGCGTTTTTGCAAGTAAGGCACTATGCATTAGAGCTAACGAGGGAGGGAGAGTGGCAATGGGATTTGGGAGATCTAGAGGATTGGCTCACGTTAGTTAAGAAGGGACGTATGTCCATCTCTTATTGCTACTACCTCTTAGGAGCAAACAGAGCAAGTCATACTTTAGAGAAAATTGCTCAAGATTGGAGACTAATTTTGGCCCAGGATTATATTGACCATAAATTTATACAAAAATCTATTCATAAAGTGGCAATGGCTACTCTTTCAGCAACATGGAGAGAGGCTCATCTTAAGTTATTACATAAATTTCACTATACTCCGGAAAAAGGCTATAAGCTCCAGAACATGAATTTTTTTAAATGTCCTAAGTGCTCCTTAATTGCGGCAGATCTCTTACATATGATAGTTAACTGTCCCCTGATTAGGCAATTTTGGCGAAAACTAGAATTCTGGATCAATACTACTCTCAGGATCTCCCCTCTGGAGATATCGGCAAGCTTAATTATATTTTGCTGTGATAATCAGCTAGAACAACAATCAAATGAAAAAATAATAAGTGTCTCTATAATGGCAGCTAGGTACTTAATATTTAAAAAATGGAAGATGAGAGAAATCCCTAGTGTGGTGGAAATAAAAAATTTCCTCAAAAAACAATGCATATTAGAACAACGTGACACGGATATTAATAATGATTCTGAAATCAGAATTTTTTTTAGTAAATGGGCACCATTTATTAAATCCCTCCCGGCCACAGAGATAGACTATATTGTATTTCCCTTCCAAAACACAGAGCTAGTACAACTGGGGTTATGGTAAATGGATAGGAATCAAAGGTTTTGGGGGGGGGGGGGCGAATGTGGAAATTCCCTTTCCCCCCTTTCCCCCTCTTTTTTTTTTCTCCCCCCTTTTTTTTTTTTTTTTTTTTCTCTCCCTCTCTCCCTCTCTTGGTGGAAGTATTGAGAAGTAACAGATATGAGTCTGGACTGCAATAATAATAATATAAAATTGAACTGAGGTTGATCAACTAAGAAAAATTATCTTGAGCATACTAATTCTTAATTAACTTGAAGGTAATTTAGGAGTATTATTGGTTATAAAAAGTATAAACAATAGATTGGTTTGATTTGTTGACTGTACGCATAAAGTATATAAGGGAAATAGTGCTGTTTTTCTCTGTTAAATTTTTTTTTTTCCCCTTCCCCTCTCCTTTGTTATTGTTTTTTGTTTAAGGAATTATAGAAATAATATAATTCAATAGGAAACTCTAGAGATGAATGATTGTTAGAATTATTGAATCCTCACGGTTGTTTGGTTGTTTTTTTTTCATTGTTTATGTAACCTTCTCTGTTTCCTGAAAACTGCTTAAAAATGTATAAACATGTTGAAATATAATAAAAATGAAATTTAAAAAAAAAATAAAAAAAAAAATTGCATCATGAACATGTCATTTTTATTTTACGGTTACTTTAAATACAATTTTGTTGCGATGGCCCTTAAATAATTTTCTCTGAGTACATTAAATACAAATTTTACAGTGTAATGTAAATTTACAATTTGATGTGTATTATTAATATGTTTTATAGCATACTATTTATACTATTTTATAGCATACTATTTATATTATTTTATAGCATACTATTTACACTATTTTATAGCATACTATTTATACTATTTTATAGCATACTATTTACACTATTTTATAGCATATTAGTTATACTATTTTATAGCATACTATTTATACTATTTTATAGCATACTATTTATACTATTTTATAGCATACTATTTACACTATTTTATAGCATACTATTTATACTATTTTATAGCATACTATTTATACTATTTTATAGCATACTATTTATACTATTTTATAGCATACTATTTATACTATTTTATAGCATACTATTTACACTATTTTATAGCATACTATTTATACTATTTTATAGCATACTATTTACACTATTTTATAGCATATTATTTACACTATTTTATAGCATATTATTTATACTATTTTATAGCATACTATTTATACTATTTTATAGCATACTATTTATACTATTTTATAGCATACTATTTATACTATTTTATAGCATACTATTTATACTATTTTATAGCATACTATTTATACTATTTTACAGCATACTATTTATACTATTTTATAGCATACTATTTATACTATTTTATAGCATACTATTTACACTATTTTATAGCATATTATTTATACTATTTTATAGCATACTATTTATACTATTTTATAGCATACTATTTATACTATTTTATAGCATACTATTTATACTATTTTATAGCATACTATTTATACTATTTTATAGCATACTATTTATACTATTTTATAGCATACTATTTATACTATTTTATAGCATACTATTTACACTATTTTATAGCATACTATTTACACTATTTTATAGCATATTATTTATACTATTTTATAGCATACTATTTATACTATTTTATAGCATACTATTTATACTATTCTATAGCATACTATTTATACTATTTTGTAGCATACTATTTATACTATTTTATAGCATACTATTTATACTATTTTAATGCATACTTTTGATACTATTTTATATCATACTATGTATACTATTTTAATGCATACTATTTATTCTATTTGAATGCATACTATTTATACTATTTTAATGCATGCTATTTATACTATTTTCTAGCATACTATTTATACTATTTTATAGCATACTATTTATACTATTTTAATGCATACTATTTATACTATTTTATAGCATACTATTTATACTATTTTAATGCATGCTATTTATACTATTTTAATGCATACTATTTATACTATTTTAATGCATGCTATTTATACTATTTTATAGCATACTATTTATACTATTTTATAGCATACTATTTATACTATTTTAATGCATGCTATTTATACTATTTTATAGCATACTATTTATACTATTTTATAGCATACTATTTATACTATTTTAATGCATGCTATTTATACTATTATATAGCATACTATTTATACTATTATATAGCATACGATTTATACTATTATATAGCATACTATTTATACTATTATATAGCATACTATTTATACTATTTTAATGCATACTATTTATACTATTTTAATGCATGCTTTTTATACTATTTTATAGCATACTATTTATACTATTTTAATACATATTTTGAGTTTTAAAATGTACTGTCAATATGCATTTTTAAGTGCTTTTTTATTAGACATGTACAGCGGCAAAAAATTTTGTTCTGATTATTCGTCTGAACTAAAATTTTGAACCCTTTTGGGTCGTCCAACTTTTGTTAGGCATTCCATTCATTTTTGGCGAATTTCATTAAAAAACATTTGTTTGTTAAGGAAATTTGTGAAAACAAATTAAATGCCTATAATTAAAAAAACAACCTACCTACACTATTTAACCTCTACACTATTTAACCCCTAAACTGCCATAACCCAAATTGTAATAATCCTCTACTCTATTAACCTCTAAACTGCCACAACACTAATTGCAAAAAAAAAACACTACTTAACGACTAAACTACCACAATCCCATTACAAACCCCCCTACACTATTAACCTCTAAACCCCCACAACCAACCATCGCAATAACCCTCTACAATACTTAACCCCTTGTTTTGTAAATATGAACAGAAATAATCAGCATGCTTTTCTAGTGATCACAATCATAAATTAACAATGGTGTTGATCATAATCCTTTAGAGAATCTTATATAATAATTTTCAACAGAAAAACACTATTTTTAAGTCTATGTGACTTTTTGTAAATAAATCATTTAATAACTTTTCTAAAGGATTGTGATCAACCCCAACATTGGAAAAACCTCTTATGTTGGAAGTTGATGAAAACTCTTAATAACATAAAGAAAATGTTGTTGTAGTTAATTTGCTGTTCATCTATTTTTTAACCTTTGTATTTATAAGAGTCGCTTGAAGCAATAATACAACAATGATACAACAGACAATGAAATCCACTGAACACAGTGTGACATTTTGACATTTGTAAAATACACTTTACATTAATAAGATTCAGTGGTATGTGACCAATGATGTCCATACATCAGCAGTGATGAGGGTGCCTCATGCTCTACATTTTCTTTTAAAACTTTCCAATAAAAATAAAACATTCAAACTATTAAATTTCAATCAAACAAACCAACCAAAGTGTTTCAATGTTTCTGGCAGGTATTACCTGTCTGAGGAAATTTCCAGGGCATGGCTAGTTGACACTTCCTAAGAAATTACATGCCATTCCCCCTCCTCCTAGTCTCAGTCAAGAATCTGCACTTTCCACGTAATTGGTCCTCCAAAATAAACTCAGAGAAACAGAAGGGTGCTACTATGTGATGTTTCAGTGGAATAGATAGCATGTTTATAAATATTTCACATTTGAGGAAAAAGTTATTTATTCAAGTGGGGATCTCCCCTTTCACATCTGCCTGTTATATCCTCAATTGTTTATAAATACTATTCTTTAAAGATTGAATCACTGGGGGTGTTACAGACAGCCAAAGTGACAATAAAAGTTTCTTAGCTAATAACAGTACAGTTATTTCTCTGTCACTTAATAGTAATAGAACTACTATCATAGATATAGTCACGTTAAGTTTGCATAGTTTTTTCAATCAATATTCAATCCTCCCCCACAATCTGTGAATCTTATGACAATAAGGATGGACTAGGAAATGAACCTTTTTTAATAATGTGTTTTAATATAGTGTAAACATTTAGCACTCCAATGTTCTTCACTTAGAAGAAAATGTTCTTTGTATAACTTTGACAAATGATTGTCTAGCAAACTGTTAAACATAAGTATCTGGAAGTCACGTGAAAATACAATACAATTAAACAGGTCTAATTTTAGAACAGTACAGTGCAAATTTTTTCTTTGCAACTTCAGCTAAAAAGTTCAGGAAGATCAATAGCTTATTGCATTGAAAATTCAATGCAGGAAGCTTATAGTACTCCTGTAGCATTTCAATCATTTATAAGTTCAACAATTTAGCCATGAATTTTATCAGGTCTTTTTTCTGCTGATACCCCCTCCAGGCCCACACAATAAACTCATTCCACTACCATTGAGCCCTGTGGAATATTAAGAAGTTTTGGTAGTTTATGTTGCTTAAAATTGATGAGGTCTTTATTCTGCACTGATGCTGGTAGGCCTAAGATTCTTAAATTGTTGCACTTGAATTGATTCTCCATGTCTTCCATTTAGTCTTGAAGGGTGTCCACCTGCCAATGCAACATTAATACTTTTCTCTGTGTCTCATTCTGCTGGTCTTCAACATCTGAGATACGTTGCTCAACTTGACTCAAGGGGCCTTCAAACTGCCTGACTTCATTAGACAGTGTGTCCACTCCTGATTGAAGCTGCTTAATTTTGGAGAGGAAAAAAGTAGTAAGCTGTTTCAAGATAGGATGGTTTTAGATGGTGTGTGTGAGGCTGAGTCCTCTTGGCTGTCTGCAGTGTAAGGCCCAGATTGCTATCTCCCTTCCAACCTGATGGCAAGCTCTAAGGGCTTCCACCTCCACTCTTCCAATTGTGGGTCTGGAAAGTGTAGAGTCTGGGCTTTGCAGCAAGTGCTTCTTCTACCAATTGGTGTTCTGGCTGCTGCACAGCATAGGAGTATAGTATCCAGTGTAGCTCCTCTCAGCTGACACTGCTCTGCCAATGGCACCGGATCTTCACACCTGCTGGCGCTCCTTGTGGCTGACTTCAATCAATGGTGGGGGAGCTGGTTTTCGTTTCACATGACTGCTCTCTAGCGTATGGGCCACTAAGCACTCTGGGCCACTGTTATATGGCCAAGGAAAGATGTTGTGGGGCTCACAAGATTGGCTATTGCAATGGTAAGTTCAGGGCTCTTCTCCTCTGCTTTCAGTTTGGTAATCCAAACAACAAGCATTCTGTTCTTCTATTTTTAATCTATTGTTAATTTGTTGTTATTTTTTGTTAAATAACTCTCAAATGAATAAATACATCTGCAGTTTCCCATGCTTATAAATTAAATCATTGATGAAATACATGTATGTTGAATAATCTTTTTTCATAGCATGTAGTGATGCTAATAAGTGACATGTGTCCATTAACTTGTTATGTTACAAAAACATAGAAAAATCTGTAAGGGATTAGAACATGGCATTATGGGTACGATGCACGTGTGTATTTGCAGCATTATTGTTTGTGCTGCTATTTATTAGTGTAAAAGTGCTTTTTTTTAAATGTGATTGATTAAGTAGGTAGAAGCTGGTAATCAGCTACTTCTAACTGATGAATTTGAAAAGTCAGGCATGTCTGAAAAAGTGTAGACAATTTTCAACAGAAAAACATAATTAAAGTCTATGTGCCCTATGTATCAAACACTGTACGAGCAAGGTTCTCAACTTGACTTTGGGGAATATGGACAGTTGACCCTGTTTGTACGTTGCCTGTATGTAGCATTACACACTCAAGTGAGTGTGTAATGCCACTCCCTTCCCTCATGTGATCAATTGCGCGAGAGAGGGGCCTGGTAATCACCCTGAGCGAGTGTGTTAACAGTGATTTCTCTTGGCCAACTCAGAGGTAGCGGAGATTGTAAGAAGCAGCGGTCTGATTTTGGCTGCTTCTTACATTGCCTGCATACATTTGTAGATAAATAATTTGAAAAAGTCTTTCCAAAGGACTGTGATCGACTCCTAAAAAGTGTTATTAAAAAGCGTTAAAAAATATTGGGGTTGATCACAATTCTTTAGAAAAACCTATATAATGATTTTCAACAGAATATTACCATTATAGTCTATGGGGATTTTTGTGGATAAATCATTTTATATACAATAGCTAAACTTTTCTAAAGAATTATGACTCACCGAATTATGTAGGTTTAGTTATGCAAATACTTTCATGTTATAATGTATTAGCATTAGAATTTCTCTTTACGTTTGACGTCTTTAGAGATTTTGAAAATGCCAAACATATAAAAACATTATTTAATGTTGCCAATACTGTTTATTTCTATAATATATTCTAATACTTTAGTGAAGTTAACACATATTTTTTTTGTCTGCAAAATTTACATAATTTCATCATATTTTCAAAAGGATTAGACTATATTCCATGGAATGTAATCTTGTTTAAAAGTATGTAGAACAGTAGAACATTTATGCTTATATATGTTTCATTTCTCCACCAGAAAACATTCATGCTGTTGATTATACTGTAGACTGTGTAGGTACATTTGATGGAATAACTGTTTTATATATCTGTTGGAAACCCTTTTATGGAGATTGTATGAGTTATTGCATTTCTTTTCTTTATGACAAACCTGGCTTATTAAAAACAATAGAATGGCACTTCAAGAAGTCTCATAATGTACAGTGTATAATTAAAAACATGTAAACTCTACAGTTATATTCAATATTTCTAATAGTAAACTTATAGAGGAATAGTGCAATATTATAAAAAAAGGTTTTAATTTTTCACTTCAATTATAAATCCACTTCAACTATTTATTAAGGCTCAGAAATATATCCAAAATGTAACAGTTAAACATTTTTTTTTACTTATAAGGATAACACAAAAGCAATTATTGTAACCAACAATCTAGAACAACATTTAAAAACACCTTAAAATTTTACCCATGCCATAAAACAAAGGTTCAAATGTAGAAGTCTTTAATTAATTAATTATGAGAGATCTAGCAATGAAGTCCAATAATGTATCTAATAAACATGTAAATAATTTAACAAAAACAAAGAACAGAAGGGTTAAATAAAAGATAAGATATTGTGATTAAAGAAGCGGATAAAGGAGGCGGCGTTATTAGTTATTAGCAAAGAATATTGAATAAACTAATCAGAATTTATCTTGTCAGATAATAGTACCTATAAAATACTTTAAAAGAGTCCAAAGTTTATTTAATGAGCTAAAACCACTTTTGAAAATGAATTATTTTTTTTAATGAATTTACATATAATTTTTTTTGCTAAATAATGCTGTCTGGTAGACCAATTATTAGTGTAATTAATTATTTAACCATAAATGTATCCACCTTTACAGCTCATTATTTGCAAACTCAGGATAGCAGTGCTAGGTCATTTATAAAATATAGAAAACAAATTCTAAATATTTTATTTGTGGTTGAATGGAAAATGGAATAAACATGGGTAACTATGGATGTCACATCATTATACACCACAATAGAACCACAAAAATGTATTGAGGCCAATAAATGGAAATTTTAACTGTCACAGGAATCAACTTTAAATTCTTATAATTCATATTAAATACGATTTTTTTTCCTGGTACAATCCAAATGATTATTTACAGGTTTTTGGTACATCCATGGGTACCGGGTTTGCACCAAGCTATTCTAATATCGTTATTGATTATTTTAAAAGTAATTTTCTTTGGAAGAATAGTATATTTTTTTATATCTGTATAGGTTTCATTTGTGCATGATTTCTGATATTTATATTTAAATTAACACTATGGAGCCAATTTATTAAGCTTGCTTGCCAGAAACAAAAGTTAAGAAGCAGCGGTCATAGCAGACTGAATTCTCTAGCACTATGACTACATAAGAGTAGATTACGAGTGTCGTGCTAACTGTGACATTGGATTTTTTCATGCGTATTACGAGTTGAAAGTAAATGTATTCGCTTTAGCACAATCTAATTAAATGCGCGTTGGGTTAGTGGGACTTTAGAGCTCTGGTTTACTGTTATGAGAGAAAAAAATGTTGCACAAAAAACATAAAAAATACGTTTAATAGTACAGTTACATTCACTATAACACTTTCTTTTAAAAATTATTTAAAAAAAAATTTGCATTAAAAAGTTATAAGGGCTCAAGAGATACATACATACACATATCCAAATGTAGAAGTTGTAAAGTGCTAAATTACACCAGGTTTTAACTGAAATTTTGGCATCTGGACAATGTAGGTTGACTAATACCAACCACAACAATGGACATAGATTGCAACTACCCGGTGGCCATGAAATGCAAAATGGCAAAACAATTGCAACATGCCAAGGACAGCCCTTGTTCTGAAAGTAAATAGCTCCAATTAGTTCTGTATCTTGTCAAACAGCATCAGAATTAATAGCCTTGAAAGCTGGAATCTCTGCAATATCTCATGGTCTGTTAAAGCTTCAAGACCACAACAGAGCAAAAACATTCTTCGCACCCTTATGCACCATCTTTGCCTGGTTAACTTATCCCCTTTGTTATTATTATAATTATTGGTTATTTGTAGAGCACCAACAGATTCCGTAGCGCTATAAACATAGGCAGAGTACAACAAAACATTTATAGGGATCAAACGGGTAGAGGGCCCTGCCAAGAGTAACTCTGTTGTAGTCAGCACTTAAGAAGGTGATCTACAAACAGCTGGACTCTTAGGCTTACATGCTAAGTTCAGGGGATAGTAATCGATAATAACAGAATGTCCACAGCACCTATATAATAAACTTTCTTTATTCAGACATCTATAAAATAAGCAACGTTTCAGGGTATATCCCCTTAGCCATACTTTACTTTGCTTCACACAGTATCTCTATTTTTAAACCTTTGGTTTTTGCGCTAGTTACACTGCTATTGTACACTGGCTCCATCTAGTGGTCATCTCAACAATTTACATGTAATCTGTGTAGCAAACAATTTAAAAACAATATAGTGGCAATGACAGATTTTGAAAAAAGCTTACAACATTTTGCTTAATTTGTTACAATCATACACATATCCTTGTAATCCTAATTAATTAAAATTATGATTGGAAGTAGCTTTTTTGTATTAATGGGTAAAAGACCATGTAACCCACTTTATACTGCTGACTGTTAAGAACATACATAGTTAAATTCTTAGAGTGTCTTCTCATATACAAGAGTCTATATAGTGTCAATACTTAATGGTAACTATATGTGGAAACAAACCTATAATGAATGAATAACATGATTGACACATTCTTCAAAAAGGGGACACATAGTTATAACAATTCTACTATACTGTGATATTTTTTGTGAGACTTCTCAAGAGAGTGGCCCTCATAAACAAGGCCCTGGATATGATAAATTAAAAAATAACAAGTTAGATCGAAATCTCTATTGAGTCCCTTTGGAATTAAAATTTCTAGTTTGTGGATCCACCACATTTATTTTTGTAATGGAGGAGAGGAACTGGTATAAAGAAAGGTTAGTGTAGGTTGTATGCATCTCTGAACAGTAGAGTCTTTAGGGAGCGCTTGAAGCTTTCAAAACTAGGGGAGAGTCTTGTGGAGCAAGGCAGAAAGTACCACAAGATGGGAGCCAGTCTGGAGAAGTCCTGTAAACGGGAGTGTTAGGAGGTAACAAGAGAGGAGGAGAGTAGTAGTTCATGAGCATAGCAAAGGGGATGAGAGGGAGAGTACCTGGAGACAAGGTCTGAGATATAGGGGGGAGCAGTGCAGTTGAGGGCTTTATATGTCAGAGAGAAAATTTTGTGTTTATTCCTAGAGGCAAGAGGAAGCCAGAGAAGGGATTGGCAGAGAGGTGCAGCAGATGAAGAGCGACGTCTAAGGAAGATGAGCCTGGCAGAGGCATTCATTATGGATTGTAAAGGAGGTAGGCAGCAGCTAGGGAGACCAGAGAGGACAGAGTTGCAGTAATTGAGGCGGGAAAGGATGAGAGAGGGGATTCAAGTTTTAGTTGTGTCTTGTGTAAGGAAATGTCTAATTTTAGAGATGTTTTTAAAGTGCAAGAGGCAAGCTTTAGCCAAGGACTGAATGTGAGGAATGAAAGAAAGATCTGAGTCAAATGTGACCCCAAGACATCGGGCATGTGGGGTAGGGGTAATGATGGAGTTGTCGACAGTTTTAGAGAGATTGGGGTTGGAGATTTTGGAAGAAGGGGGGAGAATAAGGAGCTCAATTTTGGAGATATTTAGCTTGAGGTAGTGAGAGGACATATAAGAAGTTAGTAACAAGGGTTAGCAAGGAAGGAGATAGGTCTGGTGCAGAGAAGTAGATTTGGGTGTCATTGGCATACAATTGATATTGGAAACCGTGGGACTTAAGTAAGGAACCTAATAATGACGTGTAGATTGAGAAGAGAAGGGGACCGAGGACAGAGCCTTGCGGTACCCTGACAGAAAGTGTAAAGTTGTGTAAATCAAGTTGTTGTTTACGGCACCTTCTAAAGAGAAGGATTGGTGCAACAGTAAATAGTAATACGTCCATCTCCATGCACATATAAAACTAACACTTTATTTCTTTGTCCCTATTTATATTCATTCTGTCTTCCTGACTGTCTATTATTTTCAGTAATATTTGATTGTAAACATTTTTAGAATACACATTCATTCTACACCAGTTATACAAAACATGCTCTTGTAACCAGGGCCAGACTGGAAAATCAGACTGGCCCTGGAAATGTTTGAAGACCTGAATGAGATGCCTATTTTGACACACAGACACAGACGGATTGAGGGTTGAAGGCTTGATAAATTGAAGGTATATGTTAATTTGTTATCACCTATTCACTAAAATAATTATGAACATTCAAAATTGACACTGAGGGGGGTAGTTATCAAGCCGTCTACTTTTCTGGCTTCGCTGGCCCAATACGCCCGCCTAAGCTCGCCTACCTTCGCCGCCGCGGACCTTGAATACGTTCGCCTAAGTTATCAAATAAAGCTGTCAAAAAGCCCGCGGGGCGATGAGCAGCGGACTGTGACAGTTATCACTCATTTGATCTCGCTGCTCTTCGGCTTTTTCCCAGCTTTATTGCTAGCCTGTCACTAAGCACCCACACTAAACTACACTGTTCTATCCCTATACCGGCGCCCCCGGAGCCTCCCGCAACTAAATAAAGTTACTAACCCCTAAACCGCCGCTCCTAGACCCTGCCGCAACTCTTATAAATGTATTAACCCCTAAACCGCCGCTCCTAGACCCTGCCGCAACTCTTATAAATGTATTAACCCCTAAACCGCCGCTCCTAGACCCTGCCACAACTCTTATAAATGTATTAACCCCTAAACCGCCGCTCCCGGAGCCCACCGCCACCTACAATATACCTAGTAACCCCTATCCTGCCCCCCCTATACCGTCGCCCTCTATAATAAAATTATTAACCCCTAAACCGCCGCTCCCTGAACCCGCCGCAACCTATATTAAACCTATTAACCCCTATCCTGCCCCCCCTACACCGTCGCCACCTATAATAAATTTATTAACCCCTATCCTGCCCCCCACTACGCCGCCGCCACTGTAATAAATTTATTAACCCCTAAACCTAAGTCTAACACTAACCCTAACGCCCCCTAACTTAAATATTAATTAAATAAATCTAAATAATATTTATATTATGAACTAAGTTAATCCTATTTAAAACTAAATACTTACCTTTAAAATAAACCCTAATATAGCTACAATATAAATAATAATTATATTGTAGCTATCTTAGGATTTATTTTTATTTTACAGGTACCTTTCAATTTATTTTAACTAGGTACAATAGCTATTAAATAGTTATTAACTATTTAATAGCTTACCTAGCTAAAATAAAGAGAAATTTACCTGTAAAATAAATCCTAACCTAAGTTACAATTACACCTAGCACTACACTATACTTTAATAAATTATTCCTATTTAAAACTAAATACTTACCTGTAAAATAAACCCTAATATAGCTACAATATAAATAATAATTATATTGTAGCTATCTTAGGATTTATATTTATTTTACAGGTAACTTTGTATTTATTTTAGCTAGTTAGAATAGTTATTAAATAGTTATTAACTATTTAATAACTACCTAGCTAAAAGAAATACAAAATTACCTGTAAAATAAATCCTAACCTAAGTTACAATTAAACCTAATACTACACTATCATTAAATTAATTAAATAAACTACCTACAAATAACTACAATTAAATACAATTACATAAACTAACTAAAGTACAAAAAATAAAAAAAGCTAAGTTACAGAAAATAAAAAAATAAGTTACAAACATTTTACAAATATTACAACAATTTTAAGCTACTTACACCTAATCTAAGCCCCCTAATAAAATAACAAACGCCCCCAAAATAAAAAAATGCCCTACCCTATTGTAAATTAAATAAAGTTCAACGCTCGTTTACCTTACCAGCCCTTAAAAGGGCCATTTGTGGGGGCATGCCCCCAAAAGTTCAGCTCTTTTGCCTGTAAATGAAAAATACAACCCCCCCCAACATTAAAACCCACCACCCACATACCCCTAATCTAACCCAAACCCCCCTTGCAAAAACCTAACACTAATCCCCTGAAGATCATCCTACCTTGAGTCGTCTTCACTCAGCCGAGCAGCGATGGAACCCAAGTGGACATCCGGACCGGCAGAAGTGATCATCCAAGGGGCGCTGAAGAAATCTTCCATCCGATGAAGTCATCATCCAGGCGGCGCTGAAGAAGTCTTCGATCCGGGCGATGTCATCTTCCAAGCTGGGTCTTGAATCTTCCTTCCGCCGCCGCGGAACATCCTTCTTCACCGATGGACTACGACGAATGAAGGCTCCTTTAAGGGACGTCATCCAAGATGGCGTCCCCTCAATTCTGATTGACTGATAGGATTCTATCAGCCAATCGGAATTAAGGTAGGAAAAATCTGATTGGCTGATTCCATCAGCCAATCAGATTCAAGTTCAATCCGATTGGCTGATCCAATCAGCCAATCAGATTGAGCTTGCATTCTATTGGCTGTTCCGATCAGCCAATAGAATGCGAGCTCTATCTGATTGGCTGATTGGATCAGCCAATCGGATTGAACTTGAATCTGATTGGCTGATGGAATCAGCCAATCAGATTTTTCCTACCTTAATTCCGATTGGCTGATAGAATCCTATCAGCCAATCGGAATTGAGGGGACGCCATCTTGGATGACGTCCCTTAAAGGAGCCTTCATTCGTCGTAGTCCGTCGGTGAAGAAGGATGTTCCGCGGCGGCGGAAGGAAGATTCAAGACCCGGCTTGGAAGATGACATCGCCTGGATCGAAGACTTCTTCAGCGCCGCCTGGATGATGACTTCATCGGATGGAAGATTTCTTCAGCGCCCCTTGGATGATCACTTCTGCCGGTCCGGATGTCCACTTGGGTTCCATCGCTGCTCGGCTGAGTGAAGACGACTCAAGGTAGGATGATCTTCAGGGGATTAGTGTTAGGTTTTTGCAAGGGGGGTTTGGGTTAGATTAGGGGTATGTGGGTGGTGGGTTTTAATGTTGGGGGGGGGGTTGTATTTTTCATTTACAGGCAAAAGAGCTGAACTTTTGGGGGCATGCCCCCACAAATGGCCCTTTTAAGGGCTGGTAAGGTAAACGAGCGTTGAACTTTATTTAATTTACAATAGGGTAGGGCATTTTTTTATTTTGGTGGGGGTTTGTTATTTTATTAGGGGGCTTAGATTAGGTGAAAGTAGCTTAAAATTGTTGTAATATTTGTAAAATGTTTGTAACTTATTTTTTTATTTTCTGTAACTTAGCTTTTTTTATTTTTTGTACTTTAGTTAGTTTATGTAATTGTATTTAATTGTAGTTATTTGTAGGTAGTTTATTTAATTAATTTAATGATAGTGTAGTATTAGGTTTAATTGTAACTTAGGTTAGGATTTATTTTACAGGTAATTTTGTATTTCTTTTAGCTAGGTAGTTATTAAATAGTTAATAACTATTTAATAACTATTCTAACTAGCTAAAATAAATACAAAGTTACCTGTAAAATAAATATAAATCTTAAGATAGCTACAATGTAATTATTATTTATATTGTAGCTATATTAGGGTTTATTTTACAGGTAAGTATTTAGTTTTAAATAGGAATAATATATTAAAGTATAGTGTAGTGTTAGGTGTAATTGTAACTTAGGTTAGTTTTTATTTTACAGGTAAATTTCTCTTTATTTTAGCTAGGTAAGCTATTAAATAGTTAATAACTATTTAATAGCTATTGTACCTAGTTAAAATAAATACAAAGTTGCCTGTAAAATAAAAATAAATACTAAGATAGCTACAATATAATTATTATTTATATTGTAGCTATATTAGGGTTTATTTTACAGGTAAGCATTTAGTTTTAAATAGGATTAATGTAGTTAATAATAGAAATATTATTTAGATTTATTTAATTAATATTTAAGTAAAGGGGGCATTAGGGTTAGTGTTAGACTTAGGTTTAGGGGTTAATAACGTTATTATAGAGGGCGGCGGTATAGGGGGGCAGGATAGGGGTTAATAGGTATAATGTAGGTGGCGGTGGGCTCCGGGAGTGGCGGTTTAGGGGGTAATAACTTTATTTAGATGCGGCGGTGTAGGGGGGACAGATTAGGGGTGTTTAGACTCGGGGTACATGTTAGGGTGTTAGGTGCAGACATCTCCCATAGGAATGAATGGGATGTCTGTCAGCAGCGAACTTGTACTTTCGCTATGGTCAGACTCCCATTGATTCCTATGGGATCCGCCGCCTCCAGGCTGGCGCTTTGAAAACCAGGTACGCTGGGCCGTAAAAGTGCAGAGCGTACCTGCTAGTTTTTTGATAACTAGCAAAAGTAGTGAGATTGTGCCGCACTTGTGTGCGGAACATCTGCAGTGACATAAGAATCGATCTGTGTCGGACTGAGTCCGGCGGATCGAAGCTTACGTCACAAAATTCTACTTTTGCCGGTCTCGAGCCTTTGATAACTAAGGCGTATCAGCTTCGACACAAATACGCTGCGGAATTCCAGCGTATTTGAGGTTGACGGCTTGATAACTAGGCCCCTGAGACTTTAATTTTTATTTGAACCTGAGAAGGTCTAAACTAGTTAAAACTGGGGACTACTTGATTGAAGACTTAATTACAATTGTTATGTATTTATTTTTAGGGAAGTTGTAGAGGCTTTCCTGTTTCTTAGTTGCTTACGCATCAGGGAGTGAGATAGCCTTGAATCTTGTGTTTTTAACATTGAAGACTTAATTGACATGCCATACAAAACCAATTTTCATAGGTGGCTAAAGATCCCTCGTGAATATCTGAACACAGTCAAAATATTTTCCTCCATTTAAAATTGGAAAATTGACTGTGATTGGTTAAGGAACTCAAGTGACTGACAACTGTGTATAACATAACTGATTGAAGACTTATAATCACTATTAGTATTACATGATGATTGGTTCATTTAAATAATTAATCTTAATTTTATTGCTGAAAATTTCGATTTTTATTAAAAGTTATTTTATAGCATATCCTTTTAGATTGTCTAACAGTTAGTGAAGATAATATAACTTAATTAAACAATGTAAAACTATTGTAGTTAAATTCAAAATGGCACAGTACCTTAATATTCAAATATTATCTTCACTTAATGGTAGACAAACTCTTTGGTCCTGCTTGTGTGCTTGTGCAGCTATGCCCCAGCTTGAGCAAGAGCAGAACTTGCCAATCATCCTGGTCAGACCTGACCAGTATGATTTAACTCCACCACCCTTGAGCTGCAGTCTTAAGACCGTTGCTATTTAGCTAGCGTCTCAGGTCCTCTTGCATGAGTCTCCAATGCTTGGACTCCTAAGCTACATCCAAAGCTTCATACATGGAACCCTATGTGTAAATCTTTTTTCTCAGCCTCATATGGCTGTAGGAAATTGGTAGGAGGTTTATACCATACATAATATGTATCATGAATGCATGAGATAAAGCTCCTTTTGTTCAGATTTGATTTGCTCTTGAAAAAAGGTGGACATACCACCGAAACATGAAGATTGTGATTGCCCAGATTCTTCAATAAATGCTGAAGATGTTTATCTATTTCTGTGAGTATCTTTTTGGTGCAGGATTTGGGTCACACTGTATTGTACTATTCTTTATTTTTTTATTTGGAAGTCCATTGAAGTGGCAATCCTTTTTGGAGAGACTCAGAAGATGGCAAAACACAGATTGAAAGTTATAGAGGCTGGCAGCGTCCTTATTACTTGTTTAATACACTTATCGTTTGTTCAATAACTGCAATTAAAAACAAACATATGCAAAGTACATGAGCACAGTTTTACTAATTATGAATAAAACAAAATAAAGAAATAATGAAAAAGTATTCAATATTTTGTAATTATACTACATTTGAACATATTTATTTCATTTTTTCTTCTGCATTTCAGAATTATTTCTCTGTGACAGCTCTGTGACCAAGTGCTGCACAGTAGGGTACACAGATATAATAGCTGAGAATAACAAAACGACATCTGCTCAACTGAGAAAAAAACAAAGGTGTAATAGTTTGTTTGAAGGGAAAATCCCACACTGAAGGGAACTGCTTTAACTCATTTCAGCCCTAGATGAGTAGTGTAGGAAATACACATTTCTCAGAATTATTTTTCCCTAAAGGTTAATTTAAACATTAAACTATTTACGATTGATGAATTTGCATAGCCATCTGCGGACATATATTTTAACCATTATAAGTCTCTGAACTTCTATCCACATATTGCATTGCAAAAACAATATGGAACCTAATATATAATTTATGATCAGAAGTGAAAGATTCAGTAGCGGTCAGTTTTCTGTTTGATGGAAGATGGTTTGTCCTGCATGGTTTTATTAGACACACAAATACAATTAGCTACAATTAGCATTGGAACTCAGTTGTTTTTGTTTTGTAACAAATATATAAAACATATAAGTTTGCATCACAAGTTTCTAGGACCATATTTTATAGCTGAATATAAAGAGGCCAAAATGAATATAAATGAATTATCCTTTGCAGTGATGCTCACAGAGGTCAGATCATATTCTACCTATTTTGGCCTAAATTACAAGTGGAGTGAGTGCTATTGATAGTTAAGACCATGTTAAGAGTAGCAAAAAATAATTACCAGAAAATGTTTAGCATGGCTTACATCTCTTTAGTGCATCTTATATTTTCAATGGATAGTGAAGCTGTACTGAACTTCACCCATATTACAAGTTGTGAGTTATGTGTTGTGCTCGAGCACAACACAGAACAGCACTTAAAGTGAAGGTAAAGTTTTTTTAATCGGCAATCGTTTTTATGTTCCTGTTAATAACCCAAATGCAGTCGCTAGGGTTTTTTTTTAAATAACATTATCTATTTTGTTCTAATTATAACTTTATTTTTCCTACCGTTCCTTGAATAATCTCCTCCCACGCTCCATTTCCTGGTTTATGACACTCTGACGTATAGAGCGGTCCCACCCGCTCTATACGTGTTTCGCATACTCGTGCACATCGAGCACGGATTAACCGCGCATGCGCATCATTTATGGAATGTAGGTAATCTGAGCGAAACAAATGTTGCCGTCTGAGTTCCTCGGCAGCTCCTTCAATGACTACAACCCAAATGTTATAATGCACATGCGCGAAACGAGGACGCGCGCGCTTGAAAATTGAGGAGAAATTGCCACGCATGCGCATTGAAGCCGCAATGTTTATGACGAAATTTGACGGCCGCCTAACGGCCAGAAAATCAATTGGATCTCTGAAGCACGTGATGGTTATTTAGAAAAAAAGAAAAATGTACGGGTTGTTTTTCGGAAAGCCGATTAGATCAGATAAACATTAGATATCACAGGTAATATATGTTTTATAACAAATTGATGAATGAAACTTATATTTATTTGCCATCATATCTCTAATTATTTGTTATAAGGCGTTTGACTTTACCTTCACTTTAAAAAGTAGCACGACTTGAGATCTTAAGTAGTGCTAGGGCTACAGTAAAAGTATAAAAAAAACAAATGTATAACATATTAAAATAAAGTAATACAAAACACACACACACACACACATATATATATATATATATATATATATATATTTAGATATAGATACTGTATATATATAGACAGATAGGTATAGATAGGTGTAGATAGATATACATATTAAATGTAATAAGTTTATGTCCGTCATTTATTGAAAGACAAACGGCAGAGTGTGTATTTTAAACACTAGGCACTGTCATCACCCTGAGTATATAATACCTTTTACAGATAAATGGCAGAGGCTGGATTCCAAACGCTGGGCGCCATTAATGATCTGTATGAGACACTTGTGATCCATCAAGCTTGCAAGAATGACAGAGCATGGGTGATCAAACGCTAGGTGCCATATCCATTTTGTGCAGTAACCCACTAATTATGCACCTTGACATCACTACCAGCATATTGTATAGGCAAATGTCTAGCCCTATTAGGGCAGAATATATTTTAAGGTGCAACTTTTCAAGTTTTGAATCTATATTAAAGTTTCATCAATATAAAGATACTGTCTATTACAAGTAAGAAAAGTGTTTTATTGCCACAGATCCTTGTTTAAAGAAAAATCCTCATCTAAACCCTACCAGGGTTTAGGTGGAGGTATAATGACTGACACCTGCATTAATTACTGCAACAATCAAAACCCTTAAAGTCTCTGGTTTACCTTGAATTTTAAAGGGCAATCCAAAGAATTGTTCAACATGATAAGCTAAATAATATCAGTGGAAATATGTGCAGCAGGAGAGAACTGATTGTTGTGCACATGAGTTGTCCATTATTTTAAAAGTGTTGGTTCACTTACAAATGATTCAAGAGGGGTCTTTGATAAAAAAATATTCAAGAGGGACATTTGGCGCATTAAGGCAACATAAATGTTTAAAAAACATAATTTATGTAAGAACTTACCTGATAAATTCATTTCTTTCATATTGGCAAGAGTCCATGAGCTAGTGACATATGGGATATACAATCCTACCAGGAGAGGCAAAGTTTCCCAAACCTCATAATGCCTATAAATACACCCCTCACCACACCCACAATTCAGTTTAACGAATAGCCAAGCAGTGGGGTGATAAAGAAAGGAGTAGAAAGCATCAACAAAGGAAATTTGGAAATAATTGTGCTTTATAAAAAAATCATAACCACCATAAAAAGGGTGGGCCTCATGGACTCTTGCCAATATGAAAGAAATGAATTTATCAGGTAAGTTCTTACATAAATTATGTTTTCTTTCTTGTAATTGGCAAGAGTCCATGAGCTAGTGACATATGGGATATCAATACCCAAGATGTGGAGTCTTCCACTCAAGAGTCACTAGAGAGGGAGGGAATAAAAATAAAAACAATCATATTCCGCTGAAAATAATTAATCCACAACCCAAAAAAATAAGTTTATTTCATTTTTGAAACAAAAAAACTTAAAACAAAAGCAGAAGAATCAAACTGAAACAGCTGCCTGAAGAACTCTTCTACCAAAAACTGCTTCCGAAGAAGCAAATACATCAAAACGGTAGAATTTAGTAAATGTATGCAAAGAGGACCAAGTCGCCGCTTTGCAAATCTGATCAACTGAAGCTTCATTCTTAAAAGCCCACAAAGTGGAGACTGATCTAGTAGAATGAGCTGTAATTCTCTGAGGCGGGTCCTGACCCGACTCCAAATAAGCTTGATGAATCAAAAGTTTCAACCAAGAAGCCAAGGAAATAGCAGAAGCCTTCTGACCTTTCCTAGGACCAGAAAATAAAACAAATAGACTGGAAGACTTCCTGAAATCTTTAGTAGCTTCCACATAATATTTCAAAGCTTTTACCACATCCAAAGAATGTAAGGATCTTTCCAAAGAATTCTTAGGATTAGGACACAAGGAAGGGACAACAATTTCTCTATTAATGTTGTTAGAATTTTCAACCTTAGGTAAAAATTGAAAAGAAGTCAGCAAAACTGCCTTATCCTGATGAAAAATCAGAAAAGGAGACTCACAAGAAAGAGCAGATAGCTCAGAAACTCTTCTAGCAAAAGAGATAGCCAAAAGGAACAACACTTTCCAAGAAAGTAGTTTAATGTCCAAACAATGCATAGGCTCAAATGGAGGAACCTGTAAAGCCTTCAGAACCAAATTAAGACTCCAAGGAGGAGAAATTGATTTAATGACAGGCTTAATACGAACTAAAGCCTGTACAAAACAGTGAATATCAGGAAGTATAGCAATCTTTCTGTGAAATAAAACAGAAAGAGCAGAGATTTGACCTTTCAAGGAACTTGCAGACAAACCCTTATCCAAACCATCCTGAAGGAACTGTAAAATTCTAGGAATTCTAAAAGAATGCCAGGAGAATTTATTAGAAGAACACCATGAAATGTAAGTCTTCCAAACTCTATAATAAATCTTTCTAGAGATAGATTTACGAGCTTGTAACATAGTATTAATCACTGAGTCAGAGAAGCCTCTATGACTTAGAACTAAGCGTTCAATTTCCATACCTTCAAATTTAATGATATGAGATCCTGATGGAAAAACGGACCTTGAGATAGTAGGTCCGGCCGTAACGGAAGTGACCAAGGCGGGCAACTGGACATCCGAACCAGATCCGCATACCAAAACCTGTGTGGCCATGCTGGAGCCACCAGCAACACAAAAGACTGTTCCATGATGATTTTGGAGATCACTCTTGGAAGGAGAACTAGAGGCGGGAAGATGTAAGCAGGATGATAACAACAAGGAAGTGTCAGTGCATCCACTGCTTCCGCCTGAACATCCCTGGACCTGGACATGTATCTGGGAAGTTTCTTGTTTAGATGGGAGGCCATGAGATCTATCTTTGGAAGACCCCACATCCGAACAATCTGAGAAAACACATCTGGATGGAGAGACCACTCCCCTGGATGTAAAGTCTGGCGGCTGAGATAATCCGCTTCCCAATTATCTACACCTGGGATATGCACCGCAGAGATTAGACAGGAGCTGGATTTCGCCCAAGCAAGTATCCGAGATACTTCTTTCATAGCTTGGGGACTGTGAGTCCCACCCTAATGATTGACATAAGCCACAGTTGTGATATTGTCTGTATGAAAACAAATGAACAGTTCTCTCTTTAGCAGAGGCCAAAACTGAAGAGCCCTGAGAATTGCACGGAGTTCTAAAATATTTATTGGTAATCTCGCCTCTTGAGATTTCCAAACCCCTTGTGCTGTCAGAGATCCCCAAACAGCTCCCAAACCTGAAAGACTCGCATCTGTTGAGATCACAGTCCAGGTTGGCCAAACAAAAGAAGCCCCTTGAACCAAATGATGGTGATCTATCCACCATGTCCGAGAGTGTCGTACAATGGGATTCAAGGATATTAATTGTGATATCTTTGTATAATCCCTGCACCATTGATTCAGCATGCAAAGCTGTAGAGGTCTCATGTGAAAACGAGCAAAGGGGATCGCGTCCGATGCTGCAGTCATGAGACCTAAAATTTCCATGCACATAGCCACTGAAGGGAATGACTGAGACTGAAGGTGCCGGCATGCTGCGACCAATTTTAAACGTCTTTTGTCTGTTAGAGACAGAGTCATGGACACTGAATCTATCTGGAAGCCTAAAAAGGTAACCCTTGTCTGAGGAATCAAGAAACTTTTTGGTAAATTGATCCTCCAACCATGTTTCCGAAGAAACAACACTAGTTGATTTGTGTGAGATTCTGCAGTATGTAAAGACTGAGCTAGTACCAAGATATCGTCCAAATAAGGAAACACCACAATACCCTGTTCTCTGATTACAGATAGTAGGGCACCCAGAACCTTTGAAAAGATTCTTGGAGCTGTTGCTAGGCCAAATGGAAGAGCAACAAATTGGTAATGCTTGTCTAGAAAAGAGAATCTCAGAAACTGATAGTGTTCTGGATGAATCGGAATATGAAGGTATGCATCCTGCAAGTCTATTGTGGACATATAATGTCCTTGCTGAACAAAAGGCAGAATAGTCCTTATAGTCACCATCTTGAAAGTTGGTACTCTTAAATAACGATTCAAAATTTTCAGATCCAGAACTGGTCTGAATAAATTTTCTTTCTTTGGTACAATGAATTAGGTTTGAATTAAACCCCAAACCTTGTTCCTGAGGAGGAACTGGCATGATTACCCCTGAAGACTCCAGGTCTGAAACACACTTCAGAAAAGCCTGAGCTTTTACTGGAATTACAGGGATGCGTGAGAGAAAAAATCTTCTCACAGGAGGTCTTACTTTGAATCCTATTTGATACCCCTGAGAGACAATGCTCTGAATCCAATAATTTTAGACAGATTTTATCCAAAAATCCTTGTAAAACCTTAATCTGCCCCCTACCAGCTGAGCTGGAATGAGGGCCGCACCTTCATGTGGACTTAGGGGCTGACTTTGGTTTCCTAAATGGCTTGGATTTATTCCAATTCGAGGAAGGCTTCCAACTGGAAGCAGATTCCTTGGGGGGAGGATTTCGTTTTTGTTCCTTATTCTGATGAAAGGAACGAAAACGGTTAGAAGCCTTAGATTTGCCCTTAAGTTTTTTATCCTGAGGCAAATAAAATCCTTTTCCCCCAGTGATAGTTGAAATAATAGAATCCAACTGAGAACCAAATAAATTATTACCTTGGAAAGAAAGAGATAGTAATCTAGATTTAGATGTCATATCAGCATTCCAAGACTTAAGCCACAAAGCTCTTCTAGCTAATACAGCTAAAGACATGGATCTAACATCAATTTTGATAACATAAAAAATGGCATCACAAATAAAATGATTAGCATGTTGCAGTAAGCGAATAACGCTAGATATGTCAGAATCCAATTCATGTTGTGCTAAATTTTCCAACCAGAAAGTTGATGCAGCCGCAACATCAGCCAAAGAAATAGCAGGTCTGAGAAGATGACCTGAATATAAATAGGCCTTCATTAGATAAGATTCAAGCTTCCTATCTAAAGGATCCTTAACGGAAGTACTATCTTCCATAGGAATAGTGGTACGTTTAGCAAGAATAGAAATAGCCCCATCAACTTTGGGGATTTTTTCCCAAAACTCTATAGATTTTGCTGGTAAAGGATACAATTTTTTAAACCTTGAAGAAGGAATAAAAGAAGTACCTGGCTTATTCAATTTCCTAGAAATCATATCAGAAATAGCCTCAGGAATGGGAAAAACCCCTGGAGAAACCACAGGAGGTTTAAAAACAGCATTTAAACGTTTATTAGACTGAACGTCAATAGGACTGGTTACCTCAATATCCAAAGTAATTAACACTTCTTTTAATAAAGAACGCCTGAGGAAGGATCTTCTGAATCAGATAGACAAAGCCTTCATAATAGAATCAGAAAAAAATTCTTTAAAATTTACAGGTATATCATGCACATTAGAAGTTGAAGGAACTGCAACTGGCAATGTACTATTACTGATGGAAACACTATCTGCATGTAAAAGTTTATCATGACAACTATTACAAATGATATTCGGTGGAATAATTTCTACAATTTTACAACAAATGCACTTAGCTTTGGTAGAACCGATGTCAGGCAGCAATGTTCCAGTAGAAATTTCTGAGGCAGGATCAGATTGGGACATCTTGCACAATGTAAGAGAAAAAACAACATATAAAGCAAAATTATCTATTTCCTTATATGACAGTTTCAGGAATGGGAAAAAATGCAAAAGCATAGGCCTCTGATAGCAAAAATCAAGAGTCAAACATACAAGGGGTATTGAAATAATGAAAAAAATTTGGCGCCAAGTATGACACACACCTTAACATAAAATTTTTTTGGGGCAAAAATAACCGGAAATGACACACTCGCGTCACTAATGACGCCGCCGTGTGAAAGGTCTCGGCGTCATGTATGACGCCGGAAATGACAAAGTTGTGTCATAAACGTCTTTTTTCGTGCCAAAAAAAATTTTGCGCCAAGAATGACGCAATAAAGTTTAGCATTTGACGCACCCGCGGGCCTAATACCCGCAATAGCAAGAAGTAGTCAATTGAAAAAAAGACTAAACCCCAGGTAAGAAATACATTTCTTAAAATGTTTAAATCCCCCAAATATGAAACTGGCAGTCTGCTGAAGGAAATACATGAACCTGACTCATGGCAAATATAAGTACAATACATATATTTAGAACTTTATATAAATGCATAAAGTGCCAAACCATAGCTGAGGTGTCTTAAGTAATAAAAAACATACTTACCAAAAGACACCCATCCACATATAGCAGATAGCCAAACCAGTACTAAAACAGTTATTAGTAGAGGTAATGGTAAATTGAGAGTATATCGTCGATCTGAAAAGGGAGGTAGGAGATGAATCTATACGACCGATAACAGAGAACCTATTAAATAGACCCCCGTTAGGGAAATTATTGTATTCAAATAAGTGATACTCCCTTCACGTCCCTCTGACATTCACTGTACTCTGAGAGGAATCGTGCTTCAACAATGCTGAGAAGCGCATATAAACGTAGAAATCTTAGCACAAACTTACTTCACCACCTCCATAGGAGGCAAAGTTTGTAAGACTGAATTGTGGGTGTGGTGAGGGGTGTATTTATAGGCATTTTGAGGTTTGGGAAACTTTGCCCCTCCTGGTAGGATTGTATATCCCATATGTCACTAGCTCATGGACTCTTGCCAATTACATGAAAGAAATATCCAGCACACTACCCAGAAGGATAATTTTTTTTGCAATTCTAGTCTGTGGAACAGGAGCTCGGCAGCAGATAAACAGTTCATTCACATATTTTGGTGGACAGTGACATGCTTAACTAGCATCAAACCACGACTATAAGGGAATTGAAGAACACCTGGGATATAGATAAATCCTAAGAATTAATTAAGCCTACACTTTAGAAGGAAATATGGACCTCTTGGTTCCCATCACCTGTTCAAATCTATGTTTCCATATTTATACATAAAAATTTATTGACGATTGGGAATAAATATTATTTTGTACATTGTACATTTTTCTCAACTATATTTAGTTAATTTTATAATAAATTGATTTTGACAAATATTTGGCTTATGTATATTTATTTATTTTACTGCATGCTTAATGGAACGCCTTTGGAATCAGCAATGCTCTCTTATTTAAACCTCTTTTTTTTTCTTCTTTTTTGCATGAAAAAAAATACATATATTTATTATTTGAAGCCTCTAATTGATCCGTAATATGTGACCTCCTGTTGGCACTGGAAAGTATAAATATATGGTTTGCTGATTACATTTTATCTACCAATGATTGCTTTGATGCCACATTTCATTATTTATGGTGTGAAGGCCTGAGCTTTTTTTTTCCAAAGCAGGGAATGATTACTGACACATTTCTAATTGGAATAGAAAAGGTTTCTTTGCATAATAAACATACTTTAAAAAAATAATAAATACAACCCAGCTGACAAGTAATTGCTTTGTTGATTTGGAGGTTATTTATTCAAATCGATTTGCAATTCATTTGTGTATTATTATTGGTAGCTTCAAAGAACTAAATCTACAAAAAAAATCTTAACACTTTCACACCCTAGAGGTAGGTCAGTACCGAGCTGTGCACAAGACAAATGTTAAGATTTCAATAAATTCACTAATAAATTAGAACAACTCTAGTTTTATTGAGAATGGAGTAAATTAATTTTGTAGTTTTATTATAATGTTTTGTTTGTAAAGCAACAAGTAATTTTGTAGTGCTAGCTATATGAGTATTGGTATATGACACTCATGGTAAAAAAACACAATTCCATAAAGCAGACTAAACAAAACAAAATAATGCAAGAAGAAGACGGCCCTGCACTACAGATTATATAGAGCTTTAGTTTTTAAAAGTTAAAAATGATTATGGCTTTTGGCTGTTCACAAAAGTTTCAGATTTTTTTCTTTGCTCTAACCACATTATAGCAGAGAAAGTTTAATTTTGTTAATGTTTGCACTTAAGCCATCTAAAGACCGCTGCTCCATAACTTGTCCGACTGCTTTGAGGCTGCAGACATCAAGCCGCCCGATCCTATACAATTGAGCTGATTGACACCCCCTGCTAGTAGCCAATCTGCAGGGGGTGGCATTGCTCAAGCAGTTCACAAGAACTGCTTGTGCAATGATAAATGCCGACAGCGTATGCTGTCGGCATTTATCAATGTGCGGCAGACATGATACTTTACACCGTATCATGTCCTTTCATAAATCGGCCCCCTTGTGTCATTGGAGTAAAGCTTTTTATTAATTAAGTTACAGTGAAGGTTTGTTTTAGATAGCAGAGTAGCTGATTGCTAGTTCTTATTTTTGAATGAACTTTCCATTTTTTCCGCCCAAACAAATATCATCCAATCTTACAAAACTAACAGTTTGCAAATATTGTGTCAGAGGTCTAATACATACATATACATATTTAGACCTATGTATGTATGTATCTCTATGTTAAATCCCTTTGCCTGCCTTTTTTCTCCCTAACACCTGAGACCTCTTTGAGCCATTACAAGTTTTTTTGTGCAATTTCCCTCCCCCCCAATAATTTTTATTAGATAGTGTTATTATGAGTGTAACTGTACTTTTAAATGTATTTTTGATGTGACACTTTTTTGATTTGTGTGACAGTTAACCAGAGCTCGGAGGTCACGGTAATCATTCTATCGTAAATCGCGATTGTGCTCATGTGGTCCTCATTTACTTTCAACTTGTAATATGAGTGCTCTTTCCGACGTGTACAAACAGTTGCAATAAACCAGATATTGCTTGTCTTGTGTGTAATTGTTAGCGCACCACTTGTAATCTGGCCCAAAATGTTTCAATAGAGAAAGTATTACTATTCAGATATTTCCTCCCATTCTAATTCATTAGAGTTTTCCATGTACAATGTTTTATGTTGAAGTCCATTGCTTTCCCTATTCCTTTTCTATAATATTCCAATGCCATTATTTAAATTATGAGTACAGTAACTGGTAAATATTGTCTTCATAAACTCAGATTAGATAAATACATGAAAAAAATCTAAGAAACATGCTACTCTTTTTTTTGTTGAGGTTATTAAAGGCATACACTATAATA